>NC_088398.1:57714258-58014258 GCF_034236695.1 Oncorhynchus nerka | reverse complement strand
AAAGGTGAAATACATTTTTTTTAAATAATAAAAATAAAAATAAATAACCCTAACTCATAACCCCTAATTATAACCCTAACTCATAACCCCTAATTATAACCCTAACCCTAAACCTAACCCTAACTCATAACCCCTAATTATAACCCTAACCCTAAAGCTAGCCCCCAAGCATAAAATATCATTTTTCCAGTGGGGACCAGTGAAATATCCCCACTTGTCCGAATTTCCCTTGTTTTACTATCCTTGTGAGGACTTCTGGTAACCACAAGGATGGTAAAACGAAACCACACACACACACATCGTTGTGTATCCCAAATGACACCCTATTCCCTATATAGTGCACTACTTTTGCGTCCTTGTCAAAAGTAGTGCACTATATACAGTTGAAGTCGGAAGTTTTCATACACTTAGGTTGGAGTCATTAAAAAAACGAATTTTTCAACCACTCCACAAGTTTCTTGTTAACAAACTACAGTTTTGGCAAGTCGGTGAGGATATCTACTTTGTGCATGACACAAGTAGTTTTTCCAACAATTGTTTACAGACAGATTATTTCACTTATAATATTTCACTAATTCACTGTATCACAGTTCCAGTGTGTCAGAAGTTTACACTAAGTTCACTGTGCCTTTGAACAGCTTGGAAAATTCCAGAAAATTATGTCATGGCTTTAGAAGATTCTGGTGTTCTAATTGACATCATTTGAGTCAATTAGAGGTGTAACTGTTGATGTACTTCAAGTTTCAAACTCAAACCTACTTTCAAACTCAGTGCCTCTTTGTTTGACATCTTGGGAAAATCAAAAGAAATCAGCCAAGACCTCAGAAAACAAATTGGAGACCTCCACAAGTCTGGTTCATCCTTGGGAACAATTTCCAGATGCCTGAAGGTACCACATTCATCTGTACTAACAATAGTACTTAAGTATAAACACCATGGGACCACGCAGCTGTCATACTGCTCAGGAAGGAGATACATTCTGTCTCCTAGAGATGAATGTACTTTGGTGCAAAAAGTGCAAATCAATCACAGAACAGCAGCAAAGGACCTTGTGAAGATGCTGGAGGAAACAGGTACAAAAGTATCTATATCCACAGTAAAACGAGTCCTATATCGACATAACCTGAAAGGCCGCTCAACAAGGAAGAAGCCACTGCTCCAAACCCGCCATAAAAAAGCCAGACTACGGTTTGCAACTGTACATGGGGACAGAGATCATACTTTTTGGAGAAATGTCCTCTGATCTGATGAAACAAAAATATAACTGTTTGGCCATAATGACCATTGTTATGTTTGGAGGAAAAAGTGTGAGGCTTGCAAGCCGAAGAACACCATCCTAACCGTGAAGCACAGGGGTGGCAGCATCATGTTGTGGTGGTGCTTTGCTGCAGGAGGGACTGGTGCACGTCACAAAATAGATGGCATCATGAGGGAGGAAATTATGTATATATATTGAAGCAATATCTCAAGACAGGAATTTAAAGCTTGGTCGCAAATGGGTCTTCCAAATGGACAATGACCCCAAGCATACTTCCAAAGTTGTGGCAAAATGGCTTAAGGACAACAAAGTCAAGGTATTGGAGTGGCCATCACACAGCCCTGACCTCAATCCCATAGAAAATTTGTGGGCAGAACTGAAAAAGTGTGTCCGAGCAAGGAGGCCTACAAACCTGACTCAGTTACACCAGCTCTGTCAGGAGGAATGGGCCAAAATTCACCAAACTTAATGTGGGAAGCTTATGGAAGGCTACCTGAAACGTTTGACCCAAGTTAAACAATTTAAAGGCAATGCTACCAAATACTAATTGAGTGTATGTAAACTTCTGACCCAAATCAAATCCAATTTATTTGTCACATACACATGGTTAGCAGATGTTATTGCGAGTGTAGCGAAATGCTTGTGCTTCTAGTTCCGACAATGCAGTGATAACCAACAACTAATCTAACTAACAATTCCAAAACTACTGTCTTATACACAGTGTAAGGGGATAAAGAATATGTACATAAGGATATATGAATGAGTGATGGTACAGAGCAGCATACAGTAGATGGTATCGAGTACAGTATATACATATGAGATGAGTATGTAGACAAAGTAAACAAAGTGGCATAGTTAAAGTGGCTAGTGATACATGTATTACATAAGGATGCAGTCGATGATGTAGAGTACAGTATATACGTATGCATATGAGATGAATAATGTAGGGTAAGTAACATTATATAAGGTAGCATTGTTTAAAGTGGCTAGTGATATATTTACATAATTTCCCATCATTAAAGTGGCTGGAGTTGAGTCAGTGTCAATGACAGTGTGTTGGCAGCAGCCACTCAATGTTAGTGGTGGCTGTTTAACAGTCTGATGGCCTTGAGATAGAAGCTGTTTTTCAGTCTCTCGGTCCCAGCTTTGATGCACCTGTACTGACCTCGCCTTCTGGATGATAGCGGGGTGAACAGGCAGTGGTTCGGGTGGTTGATGTCCTTGATGATCTTTATGGCCTTCCTGTAACATCGGGTGGTGTAGGTGTCCTGGAGGGCAGGTAGTTTGCCTCCTCTTCATTTTCCATCTTCATATTTTCTAGGATACCACCACCAGTGATAGTCTTAGAAAAGCGCCAAATGACAGGAGTAACAGTGAACCAAAATCAGATGTCTTAATTTAGGAAGAAGGATGGAATGAGGCAAAACTTTAAGCACAGTAATTGTATGAAATAACCATGAGACCAGAGCACAGTGCCTTCTTGCTCTATGAATGTTAAAATGAGAGAGAGAGACAAAGAGAGAAAGGATGGACCGATAGAGAGGCAGAGTCAGAGACAGAGACCCACACAGTGCATAAACGTATGATTTCTAGATAGGTTTTCTGATGCCCCCATCCACACTCAGCCACAGTAAATCAATTGGCTGGAACGGTGCTATTCATTACTTCCATGACCTTTCAGCGTCTGACTCCTCAACCAGAGACCAATGAGGAGTTGTCCTGCTGCTACTCACAAGTGTCTGTGTGTGTGTCAGTGTGTGACCCTGTGTGTCCGTGTGTAGCTATGTGTGGGGGTAACCTGATCCACATACGATCGTGAGCCAGAGGTTTATTTTGGTATTCACCCTCACGTGCACTGCCTAGCTCACTCAAGCCTACCGGTTGTTAGCTACTAATATTCGCTTCAGGAAATTATATTTCCTTTATATTAATAAAGTAAAGATAAAGAGACACTGTATTTGCTTGATAGACAGTAGCAGTAGACTATAGATGAGTCTCTTTTATGGTTGATACGAGTATGCAATCCATTGTCTGGTGGTCTCTTTAATACACAGAACATCCATTTTTCCTTTTCTCCACTGTGCATCAATGGTAAATATTGACAGTGGATTATTAAATACATTGTGATGAAGCCATCAGATTCAGCCTTAAAGCACACAGTGCGTTGTCTGAATAAGATAAAATGCTAAATATGATCTCACCACTTGTAATGTAGAACCAGCCAGATATTACTTTTCAAAAGACAGGAGGTCGATTAGTCTTGATTTATGGCACAGATATAATGTCAGTGTATTTCACTATGACCAGTAGATGACAGTGTTGTGTATTTAATGGCTCATGTCATGGTTGCAGCTCAATTACAAAACAAAAATGATAGATTGGCTAAGTAATAGTGAAGTCTATGACTATGCATTACATTTTGCGACTGGAAAAAAAACATTCCCTTCACATCCATCATACCAATCTTTGTGTTGAGACATAAATATTATATAAATAGAGAAGGATCTATTCTCTAGGCATCTCCTCTTTTGGGTTATACTATAAAAATCTTGTCTTGCTTATAATGAATCATCAAGAGACGCGTATGGTTTAAAATGTTTCTTGATCATCACGGCACATTTATTGTGTTCTAATAATTGCTTTTCATGGCTTAATATTGACAATAAAACATGTCAACACTGCTCCCTCTATGTATTATCTGTGGAATGCTCAGCCACTGAATGTGGAGGACAGCTTAGTTCGCCCTAAACTGCAATATGTGTTTCACATCCCTTGACATTAACACTATTGACACTAACTGCCTTGTGGAAAAAGTCAAGGGAGAGAATAACAATAACACCAATGTAACACAGGTCCCTTCACAATGATCTGTTTAAGGAGCAAAGTGCCACGGAGGAGAGAAAGGCAGCCTTGGAGGCATTGCTCTTTCACTCCAGCCAGAGAAAATGCCAAAGACGTCCATGAGCGAACAGAGACACAGTATTCCCTCCCAAAAGAGCTATATTATGGAGGCCATTCACTGCAGAGTTGCAGAGTGTAAAACAAATGTTTTATATCAAATCAAGTTATATTTGTCACATGCTTCGTAAACAACTGGTGTAGACTAACAGTGAAATGCTTACTTATGGATCATTTTCAACAATGCAGAGTTAAAGATAGAAAATGTAATAGAAAAATAGAAATAGTGACATGAGGAATAAATACACAGTGAATAACAAATAACAATATAAAGTAAAAATAACAAGGCTATATACAGGGAGTACCCGTACCTAGTCAATGTGCAGGAGTACGAAGTAATTGAGGTAGCTATGTACATATGCACAGTAGGTAGGGAAAATGTGACTAGGCAACAGGATAGATGATAGGCAGGAACAGCAGTGTACGGTGTGTGTATGTATGTATGTATGCATGCATGCATGTATGGTGTGCATACATGTGTGTGTTGGAGTGTCAGTGGTAAGTATGTGTGAATGTGTGGGTAGAGTCCAGTGTGTGTGCATAGTCAGTATAGGGGTCAATGCAGGTCGTCTGGGTAGCCATTTGATTAGCTATTTAGCAGTCTTGTTTAGCGGTCTTATGGCTTGGGGATAGAAGCTGTTCAGGGTCCTGTTGGTTCCAGACTTGCCGTGCGATAGCAGAGAACAGTCTATGACACTCAAACTCATCTCTGGACCTTGAAGTCAATTTTACAGCATTTTTTCATTGTTCCCATCTAATCAACGACTGATTTATACCTGGGACACCAGGTGGGTGAAATTAATTATCAAGTTGAACAGAAAACCAGAAGGCTCCAGACCTCGTAGGGTAAGAGTTGAATACCCCTGATCTATGCCTTGGGTGGCTGGAGTCTTTGACAATTTGTTATGACCTTCTTCTGATACCGCCTGGTATAGAGTTCCTGGATGGCAGGGAGCTCGGCCACAGTGATGTACCTGGCCGTACTCACAACCCTCTGTAGCGCCTTGCGGTCGGGTGCCTTGCAGTTGCCGTACCAAGCGGTGATGCAGCCAGTAAAGATGCCCTCAATGGTGGATCTGTGGAATATTTTGAGGATCTGAGGGCCCATGCCAAATCTTTTCAGTCTACTGAGGGAGAAGAGGTGCTGTCGTTCCTTCACAACTGTGTGGGTGTATGGACCATGTTAATTCCGTAGTGGTGTAGACACTGAGGAACGTGAAGCTCTCGAACTTCCCCAAAACAGCACCATTGATGTGGATGGGGGTGAACTCAGTTTCCTGTAGTCCCTGTACTAAATACAGTGTACTAGATGTTAGTTTAACCTATTGTATATAAACAACAGCAAAATAATAGAATAAACTAGGCTGGAATAGAAAATGGCCTTTACTTTTATAACCCAAAGAGCATTGGTTGATAGCTGAATCCTGGAGTGCCCTTAGGGAGGGAGCATTTGTCTTTGAGTGCCTGGATGGATGAGGGGATACTGAGGTTGTGATGCGTGTCTATTCACATTTTCAAGTCTGCTAAATGACTTAAATGTAAATGTAAAGCCATGAAACAAATGTATTTATTTGATGAGAAATCCAGGATCCTTAATTTTAGTATTCCTAGCTATGTTTGTTTTGGTGAAACCAGTGACCCAAAGAAACTCTAACCCCGTCTGTGTGATGATAAGCCTTTGTAATGTGAGTGAATGCCACCAGGCAGAGTGCTTAAGGCTAGGGGAGGGAAGCACAGTGACATGTCCTAGCTGCCACTGCCAGGCTGGCTGGTTAATTGAATTAGACCATAGTGTCTGTGTTTCATTGAGGTCACAGCAGGACTTGAGCTGTCTGTCTGGCCACAGGGACCTCAGTAGACCTCGAATGCATCCCAAATGGCTCCCTATACAGCGGGGCAAAAAAGTATTTAGTCAGCCACCAATTATGCAAGTTCTCCCACTTAAAAAGATGAGGCCTGTAATTTTCATCATAGGTACACTTCAACTATGACAGACAAAATGAGAAAAAAAATCCAGAAAATCACATTGTAGGATTTTTAATGGATTTATTTGCAAATGATGGTGGAAAATAAGTATTTTCTCTATGAATACAATTAAGACTCACGACAGGAACCAGTACGGACGCGGTTGCCGCTTTACATTTCAGCACCACTAAATAGTCCGCTGCCTGCTTTATTAGTTAACTGTCAAGTCACTTATTTAACTAGGCAAGTCAGTTAAGAACAAATTCTTATTTACAATGACGGCATACCCCAGCCAAACCATAACCCGGATGACGCTGGGACAATTGTGCGCCGCCCTGTGGGACTCTCAATCACGGCAGGTTGTGATACAGCCTGGAATTGAACCATGGTCTGTAGTGACACCTCTAGCACAGATGCAGTGCCTTAGACAGCTGTGCCACTCGGGAGCCAATTAGTTAACTGTCTCCTGCATTCGCTCTCCTCTGTAGTAACTATCACACTCAACTGAACGACTTGATTAGTGTAGTGTTAGCTAGCTACATAGTTGTCTTTGCTGTCTTCGTATCCAAGATAATTGTGTAGTTTAGAGTGTGTAGTCTTAGAGTGATTATCTTAATTTACCGAGGTTAGCTAGCCAGCTATTTGTCGTCCTTAACGTAGGAGTCACTCCTAGCTAGCCAACAGCTAGCCAACGTCTACTGAATAGAACTTTCGCATTCCGGTCGCATTCCGCTTCGCTCCACAGGTAGAATCACATTTTCATTTAATTTCATTACAGTCCCAACGGTGTGATTTGTTTGATCGTAGCTAGCTACATAGCTAGCTACATAGCCGTCTTTGTTTCAAAGATAATTGTGTAGTCTAGAGCGATTTTCTAGGTTAGCTAGCCAGCTATTGTCGTTCTTTTAACGCAACGTAACGTAATCAACACTGCTAGCTAGCCAGCTAGCCCCCGAATAGCAGCATTGTAGAAACTTTACACTCAACGGAACGACTTGATTAGTGTAGTGTCAACAACGCAGCCACTGCCAGCTGGCCTACCTCAGCAGTACTGTATCATTTTAATCATTTTAGTCAATTAGATTCTTGCTACGTAAGCTTAACTTTCTGAACATTCGAGACGTGTAGTCCACTTGTCATTCCAATCTCCTTTGCATTAGCGTAGCCTCTTCTCTAGCCTGTCAACTATGTGTCTGTCTATCCCTGTTCTCTCCTCTCTGCACAGACCATACAAACGCTCCACACCGCGTGGCCGCGCCACCCTAATCTGGTGGTCCCAGCGCACGACCCACGTGGAGTTCCAGGTCTCCGGTAGCCTCTGGAACTGCCGATCTGCGGCCAACAAGGCAGAGTTCATCTCAGCCTATGCCTCCCTCCAGTCCCTCGACTTCTTGGCACTGACGGAAACATGGATCACCACAGACAACACCGCTACTCCTACTGCTCTCTCTTCGTCCGCCCACGTGTTCTCGCACACCCCGAGAGCTTCTGGTCAGCGGGGTGGTGGCACCGGGATCCTCATCTCTCCCAAGTGGTCATTCTCTCTTTCTCCCCTTACCCATCTGTCTATCGCCTCCTTTGAATTCCATGCTGTCACAGTTACCAGCCCTTTCAAGCTTAACATCCTTATCATTTATCGCCCTCCAGGTTCCCTCGGAGAGTTCATCAATGAGCTTGATGCCTTGATAAGCTCCTTTCCTGAGGACGGCTCACCTCTCACAGTTCTGGGCGACTTTAACCTCTCCACGTCTACCTTTGACTCATTCCTCTCTGCCTCCTTCTTTCCACTCCTCTCCTCTTTTGACCTCACCCTCTCACCTTCCCCCTACTCACAAGGCAGGCAATACGCTCGACCTCATCTTTACTAGATGCTGTTCTTCCACTAACCTCATTGCAACTCCCCTCCAAGTCTCCGACCACTACCTTGTATCCTTTTCCCTCTCGCTCTCATCCAACACTTCCCACACTGCCCCTACTCGGATGGTATCGCGCCGTTCCAACCTTCGCTCTCTCTCCCCGCTACTCTCTCCTCTTCCATCCTATCATCTCTTCCCTCTGCTCAAACCTTCTCCAACCTATCTCCTGATTCTGCCTCCTCAACCCTCCTCTCCTCCCTTTCTGCATCCTTTGACTCTCTATGTCCCCTATCCTCCAGGCCGGCTCGGTCCTCCCCTCCCGCTCCGTGGCTCGACGACTCATTGCGAGCTCACAGAACAGGGCTCCGGGCAGCCGAGCGGAAATGGAGGAAAACTCGCCTCCCTGCGGACCTGGCATCCTTTCACTCCCTCCTCTCTACATTTTCCTCCTCTGTCTCTGCTGCTAAAGCCACTTTCTACCACTCTAAATTCCAAGCATCTGCCTCTAACCCTAGGAAGCTCTTTGCCACCTTCTCCTCCCTCCTGAATCCTCCTCCCCTCCCCCCCTCCTCCCTCTCTGCAGATGACTTCGTCAACCATTTTGAAAAGAAGGTCGACGACATCCGATCCTCGTTTGCTAAGTCAAACGACACCGCTGGTTCTGCTCACACTGCCCTACCCTGTGCTCTGACCTCTTTCTCCCTCTCTCTCCAGATGACATCTCACGTCTTGTGACGGCCGGCCGCCCAACAACCTGCCCGCTTGACCCTATCCCCTCCTCTCTTCTCCAGACCATTTCCGGTGACCTTCTCCCTTACCTCACCTCGCTCATCAACTCATCCCTGACCGCTGGCTACGTCCCTCCCGTCTTCAAGAGAGCGAGAGTTGCACCCCTTCTGAAAAAACCTACACTCGATCCCTCCGATGTCAACAACTACAGACCAGTATCCCTTCTTTCTTTTCTCTCCAAAACTCTTGAACGTGCCGTCCTTGGCCAGCTCTCCCGCTATCTCTCTCAGAATGACCTTCTTGATCCAAATCAGTCAGGTTTCAAGACTAGTCATTCAACTGAGACTGCTCTTCTCTGTATCACGGAGGCGCTCCGCACTGCTAAAGCCAACTCTCTCTCCTCTGCTCTCATCCTTCTAGACCTATCGGCTGCCTTCGATACTGTGAACCATCAGATCCTCCTCTCCACCCTCTCCGAGTTGGGCATCTCCGGCGCGGCCCATGCTTGGATTGCGTCCTACCTGACAGGTCGCTCCTACCAGGTGGCGTGGCGAGAATCTGTCTCCTCACCACGCGCTCTCACCACTGGTGTCCCCAGGGCTCTGTTCTAGGCCCTCTCCTATTCTCGCTATACACCAAGTCACTTGGCTCTGTCATAACCTCACATGGTCTCTCCTATCATTGCTATGCAGACGACACACAATTAATCTTCTCCTTTCCCCCTCTGATGACCAGGTGGCGAATCGCATCTCTGCATGTCTGGCAGACATATCAGTGTGGATGACGGATCACCACCTCAAGCTGAACCTCGGCAAGACGGAGCTGCTCTTCCTCCCGGGAAGGACTGCCCGTTCCATGATCTCGCCATCACGGTTGACAACTCCATCGTGTCCTCCTCCCAGAGCGCTAAGAACCTTGGCGTGATCCTGGACAACACCCTGTCGTTCTCAACTAACATCAAGGCGGTGGCCCGTTCCTGTAGGTTCATGCTCTACAACATCCGCAGAGTACGACCCTGCCTCACACAGGAAGCGGCGCAGGTCCTAATCCAGGCACTTGTCATCTCCCGTCTGGATTACTGCAACTCGCTGTTGGCTGGGCTCCCTGCCTGTGCCATTAAACCCCTACAACTCATCCAGAACGCCGCAGCCCGTCTGGTGTTCAACCTTCCCAAGTTCTCTCACGTCACCCCGCTCCTCCGCTCTCTCCACTGGCTTCCAGTTGAAGCTCGCATCCGCTACAAGACCATGGTGCTTGCCTACGGAGCTGTGAGGGGAACGGCACCTCAGTACCTCCAAGCTCTGATCAGGCCCTACACCCAAACAAGGGCACTGCGTTCATCCACCTCTGGCCTGCTCGCCTCCCTACCACTGAGGAAGTACAGTTCCCGCTCAGCCCAGTCAAAACTGTTCGCTGCTCTGGCCCCCAATGGTGGAACAAACTCCCTCACGACGCCAGGACAGCGGAGTCAATCACCACCTTCCGGAGACACCTGAAACCCCACCTCTTTAAGGAATACCTAGGATAGGATAAAGTAATCCTTCTCACCCCCCCCCCTTAAAAGACTTAGATGCACTATTGTAAAGTGGCTGTTCCACTGGATGTCATAAGGTGAAAGCACCAATTTGTAAGTCGCTCTGGATAAGAGCGTCTGCTAAATGACTTAAATGTAAATGTAAATGTAAATGAATGAAGTAAAAATTTAACGATTGCATTTATTTAGGTAGCATTTAGGTAACTTCCTTCTTGGGACATTGCATTTGGAACTTTTTGAATCTCGGGTCTGAGATTTTTTATTATTGATATAAAATACATAATTAATTTGGGGGGCCAAATAATATTTGGCAGCTTTACATTTCAACACCACAAAATGGTCTGCTGCCTGCTTTATTAGTTAACTGTCTCCTGCATTTGCTCTCCTCATGAATGAAGTAAAACATGTAGTTGTGCATTATTTAGGTAGAGTAACTTCCTTCTTGGGACATTGCATTTGGGACTTTTTGATATCTCGGGTCTGAATTTTTTTTAAATTATTATTTTTATTTAAAAAATTATAAAATTCAAAATACATTTTGGGGCTTTGGGGGGCCAATAATTTTGTTGGTGGGCCAGATTCAATATCCAACACAGCAACCTTGCTTAGCTATCAGAACACAGGTTTACACCTGCCCTATTTTACATGGTCCTTCAGAAGAGCCGGATATAGGAACCACCACAATCAAGAGGATGCACCAGCCTGACCCAACTATCACGCAGCCCCGGCGTGAGACTTGCCTCCCAGATAATGTGATAGATTCTGACCTGAGAGGTCCAGGTTATGTTAGGCACCTTGCCACGCACTGTTACGTCCAACCAAAGAGAAGAAGAAGACTTCTATGATCAGGCACTCTCCACCTCACCCAGCAGCAGTCCCCGTGAGTGGATTGTCACCTTCAGAGAGATGGAGCAAGAAATCAAGTACCTTGCAGCGAGGTTAGCCACCTGCACGAGTACAGGTTTACGTACCAAAACATAAAAATTAAGAATGCAGCCCTCCTGCGCAAGGCAAGAGAACAATCAGAAACAATAATAGAACTGACATGAGGCCACCAAGGATGACTATGAAACACTTCACTATGAGGTGCGAGAACTCAAGGCTCCAGATTCTACTCAGCTACAGACACCATGGCCAACCACATCTCAACACACCATTAAGCAACACCAAAGTCAGAAGATGCACATCAGAGACAGACCAGTACCTGCGCCTCACACAAGGAGCCAACCTCCAGACAAAGATGAGGATGTGTGTTCATCAGACCCCAACATTGTGGCTGCGGCGCTCAGAGAGCACATAAGACACTCAGAGATGGCACAGGCCCCCTCCAGATCAGCAGCAGCTGTGTCACCTGACCACTCTGTAGCCCCAAGCAGACGGCACCATCACACTGAAGACAGACATTGGCACCCTTCTCTGTGGGAACCCTGAAACCCCCCTGGCGATGTCAGGACTACTATGACAGATCAAATAGAGGATACTACTAGCCTGACTGCCACCGTTCTGCTTCCCGTCATCACAGTTCTCCATGGTGCACCCAAACCAGAAAAAAACATACTTCCTACCATACCAGACTTTGTCCATCCTGGCCCGAGAGAGTTTGCACGTATGAAAATAGCCCCAGAGAACATCTGTCAGCAGATACGACCGAAAGGTTCAAGTTCCAGATCCTCACCAATCACCTGAGACTGGAAGAGGCCCTGTTGATCGCAGATTCAGGTACCCATATTCAGACACCATATACTCTCTCACTAAGCAGTATGGACAACCACATCAGCTGGCCCTGCGTCGCTGACCTTATGGATGGCCCTGAAATTCGCAGTGGAGATGGTAAGGCTTTCTGTATGTTGGCACTCAATCTGTTCCCTGGTGTCCATGTTGGAGCAGCTGGGAAGGAAAGGTGACATGGAGCGGGTCCAACGTTTTCCGGCTGTCAGGAAAGCTCCCACATGACCTAAGGTCCAACTTCAAGAGGTTTGTCCACCAGCTAAAAATTCACATTCACACACTACTCAACTTCGCTGACTCATTGGAATACGAAATCCTTATCCAGGAAGATGGGTCTGTGTTCACCAGTAACTGTGGGAAGGATCAGCGCAGAAAACACAAACCCCCTCTCAGAATAACCACCATTCTCCTCTACACTAACGAAATCGCCAGACTCTGCCTCTCCTGCTCCAGAACCAACCCCCGATCCTGCCGCCGCCAAGACACAGGAAAAGTCTGTCCCTACTGTGAAAACACCAAGCACTTTCTCAATGATTGTGCTAACTTCAAGCAGCTCACAAAAGAACAGACAATCAGCTGGATAAAGAGCAACCACATATGCTGCTGTTGGAGCCGAGGCCATCAGTCAGCCAAGTGAAGCATCATGCAAGGTCTACAACAGAAAGCACCTCACAGTCCTTCATGATGTGAACGAGAGAGCTAATGAGAGAGTCTGCAACAACACCCCAAAGGAGAGCACCTGTCTAGAGAGAGCCTCTTCTACATCAATGCCCAGACTGCAGCAACAAAGTGATGTTAAAAGTCAGTAAAGTTTTGTGGTTTACACCTGCCCTATTTACACTTTTAATAAAAACCTTTATTGAATACAACCACCGGTTGAAGTCAGAAGTTTACATACACCTTAGCAAACTACATTTAAACTCTGTTTTTCACAATTCCTGACATTTAATCATAGTAAAAATTCCCCGTCTTAGGTCAGTTAGGATCACCACTTCATTTTAAGAATGTGAAATGTCAGAATAATAGTAGAAAGAATCATTTATTTCAGCTTTTCTTTCTTTCATCACATTCCCCAGTGGGTCAGAAATGTACATACACTCAATTAGTATTTGGTAGCATTGCCTTTAAAATGGTTTAACTTGGGTAGCCTTCCACAAGTTTCCCACAATAAGTTGGGTGAATGTTGGCCCATTCCTCCTGACAGATCTGGTGTAACTGAGTCAGGGGTGTAGGCCTCCTTTCTCGCACACGCTTTTTCAGTTCTGCCCATTAATGTTCTATAGGATTGAGGTCAGGGCTTTGTGATGGCCTCTCCAATACCTTGACTTTGTTGTCCTTAAGCCATTTTGCCACAATTTTGGAAGTATGCTTGGGGTCATTGTCCATTTGGAAGACCCATTTGAGACCAAGCTTTAACTTCCTGACTGATGTCTTGAGATATTGCTTCAATATATACACATAATTTCCTCCCTCATGATGCCCTCTATTTTGTGAAATGCACCAGTTCCTCCTGCACCAAAGCACCCCCACAACATGATGCTGCCACCCCGTGCTTCACAGTTGGGATGGTGTTCTTCGGCTTGCAAGCCTCAAACTTTTTCCTCCAAACATAACGATGGTCATTATGGCCAAACAGTTCTATTTTTGTTTCATCAGACCAGAGGACATTTCTCCAAAAAGTATGATCTTTGTCCCCATGTGCAGTTGCATACCGTAGTCTGGCTTTTTTATGGTGGGTTTGGAGCATTGGCTTCTTCCTTGCTGAGCGGCCTATCAGGTTATGTTGATATAGGACTCGTTTTACTGTGGATATAGATACTTTTGTACCTGTTTCCTCCAGCATCTTCACAAGGTCCTTTGCTGTTGTCCTGGGATTGATTTGCACTTTTTGCACCAAAGTACATTAATCTCTAGGAGACAGAACATGTCTCCTTCCCGAGCAGTATGATGGCTGCGTGGTCCCATGGTGTTTATACTTAAGTACTATTGCTTGTACAGATGAACGTGGTACCTTCAGGCATCTGGAAATTGGATGAACCAGACTTGTGGAGGTCTCCAATTTGTTTTCTGAGGTCTTGGCTGATTTCTTTTGATTTTCCCATGATGTCATGCAAAGAGGCACTGAGTTTGAAGGTAGGCCTTGAAATACATCCACAGGTACACCTCCAATTGACTCAAATGATGTCAATTAGCCTATCAGAAGCTTCTAAAACCATGGCATCATATTCTAGAATTTTCTAAGCTGAATAAAGGCACAGTCAACTTAGTGTATGTAATCTTCTGACCCACTGGAATTGTGATACAGTGAATTATAAGTGAAATAATTTGTCTGTAAACAATTGTTGGAAAAACTACTTGTCATGCACAAAGTAGATGTCCTATCCGACTTGCCAAAACTATAGTTTGTCAACAATACATTTTTGGAGTGGTTGAAAAACAAGTTTTAATGACTCCAACCTAAGTGTATGTAAACTTCCGACTTCAACTGTACATAAGCTGATATTCAATTGGCACATGCACATTCGTGCTGAGTTGAGCAACACAAATTAGGAAAAAGTCAGTGGTTGTATTCCATAAACATTTTTCTCAAAAGTATGAATTTCTGCACCCCGTGGAAGGACCGCAGTTAATTACCTTATCTATTATATAATAATAAAGCTTTTGTCCTATGCATAAGTAGGCTAATTCCATGAATTCATATTTTTGGATCAAATTATTTGACTTCCCAGCTAGCATTGAGGAATCGGCCCAGAAGCGGCCCTCTTCCGGGGGTCAGAACTGATTGAATCAGCCCGGAATCGGGTGTCGGACTCGGCCCGGAATCAAAATGAATGACTGCCCAGAATAGGCCTAAGAACATCCGGCCGTTTCCGTCTACCGGAATTCAGCCGACTCTTCTGGCATCTTAGAAGCGGGCCGATGCAAATGTAAATAAATGTATACAAAATTACCCGATTTAGTAATTTTAATCATTACTATTATACATTTTATATATACAAATTTTACCCATCCACAAAAAATATTTTGTGTTGGCGGAAACACCATACACCTGTCAGCGTGCATGCGCCTGGCCAGCCACAGGAGTCCCTACAGCGCAATGGGACAAGGACATCCCGGGTGCAGCCAGCACAGGTCTTGAACCAGCATCTGTAGCAACACTGCGATGCAGTGTCTTAGACTGCGGAGCTACTTGGGAGTCTCCTGACAATTTGTTTTATGCTTATCAATTGCCTTTCGCAAAGTATAAAAATGCTAAAGTACTACACAGGACTCTTAAAGAATTTCATTTAAATGTTAATTGTATTTTTTGATTACAGAAACAATGAGAAAATATTGAAAAATAAAGAATGAAATATTACTTAAATAAAGCAGCCCGTGTAATCTGCCAGAGAGTAGCCCCAATCTGCCTGAGCCCCAAGTAATACATTTGGGGCAGATAACTCACACCGGAATCAGCCCGAGCTCAATCCCCACATCCTAGCCATAAGTAATAATGCCGAAGGCGGCCCAAACTCAGGCCACATGACGTCAGCCGAATCTGACTCTCAGCGGAGTGCCTCGAGTCTCAGCCGGGATCGGCCCAGATCCACTGTGCTAGCTGAGTTGAAGGCAAAAAAAGGGATGTGACTATTAGGTTTCAAAGCCTTCGACTAACCACTGTGCCACAGAGTTTTAATAAACAATGTGGAATAAACTTTTATATGAGTGAACACCAGAAGCTGCTATTTATTGCTGACCAGCAGATGTCACTAATGTGCATTGTGTTAAAAGCTCTGAGTAATAAATCGTTTTTCAACACAATTTGGTGATTGCGCCAAATGCTTCAGAACACCTGACAATCCCATCACTAGTTCCTACCCTCACAATCATAATGACTCCAGCTAAGATCCAGTAATATACAACCTAGCGTCCTTTTTTTCTAAGTTAATATCTAGCTAGTATCTTCAGGCATCCTCATTAGTGGTACTTGTGTTAGCTATTTGTTCACCTGTACCTGCCCGCAATTGCTAATAACCCATCCTCAACCGCCCAACTATATGTGATAAAGTGAAAATCTGAGGCCCGCATCGGACCCAACCTGCCAATTTAGAAAATGCGCTGTAGGCTACAGTCAGAGTAGGCAGAACGATTTTTTAACAGGGGTGTAATATTTTTTTGCCTGATTTAGATGTTTCTGACTATAATTTCTGACCTTTTGGTAGGCTATTTGTTAGTTAACTTTTCTGTAATTAGATATATGCAGCTTCTCTTCTGTCATTATATGTTGCCCTAGAAGACTAAATAAACCCTTGATCACTAGAATGTCATAAATCGATAGAATGAACGCTTCAATCTAGTTGGCAAAGGTCAAGTTTTCTGCTTCTTTCACAGAGCAAAGACGATTAGAGTCCGGAAGGAAAATGCATTAACTAAAAGAAAAAGGGGAATACATCAGTTTGAGGGTTGTCAGGAAATAGAAAACTGTGAACACGTCCCATATATGTTTCAGATAAGATTTCAGTTCGGCTTGGATGCATATTTTATGGGGTTGAAATACTATCAGCTTTTATGATGCTGATAAAGATAGCCCCTCTACAGGTTCACATTTTTTCAAGATGCTAAAAGAAAAATAATATTTCTCCACTTCTGTTCCTGACTAAAAATGTTCTGCTCCAGCTGTTACCAAGAGCCCGTCCTCCCCAATTAAGGTGCCACCAACCTCCCGTGCTACAGTCAGATTTCAGTTTCCATTTAAACCATCTGAACAGTAGGCAGTTCCCTTCTTCTTCGGGATTTGGTTGGAGGATCGCATCCAACTTTTTGGTGTGCACACCGCCACCTACTGTACTGAAGTGTGAGGCCAGTCATGGCCTACATACATTCAATTCTCTTCATTAGTCCCGTTCCTCTAAGAAAATGAATATAGCCCTAGACACCACCACCTACACTCATTAAAAACCCACTACACCATTCCACTACTTTGACCCTATGGACCATGCCAACGGCCTGGGAGGATGGGACACCACCCCTCAACACACCCTGTAACTTTTCTGAAGTCAAATCTCGTATACCCAAATACATCTCTGCAGCTGTCAACACAACATATATTTTCCGTGACCATTTCTACAGTAAGGACATTAAGAAGCAGACCTTGCTGAATCATAAACACTTGTTTTTCTGTCCCTCTATCATGGCACAAATATGACTCAAATATTCCCCATCCCTCTCTACTTTCTTCACTGCCTCAGCATATGACACCTTCTGCACTACTCTGACTCTAGCCACTTCAGCCTGCCTCTCGCACTGGACACTTCTGATCACCAGTAACATGGGCACCCCTACAGTTAATGCACACAACTTGATCCACCAAAACTACACAGTCCTCTGTCCCATGACCTTCTGCACACTTCCCTCATCTTGGAATCTCCTTCCTACACACTGCTGCGACATGGCCATAAACGTTACACTCAGGTAAAAACAACAACAACGCAGTGGATTCGGCACAAACTTTGTCAGGTAAAGACGGACTCAAAATTCAAAAAGGACTGGCAGTGAATCCTGTTTTACCACGCTCTCCACAGGGTCTGCGACGCACCAAGCGATGGGCGTTACAAACACCTGGAATCTTCAACTTCAATTGCTCCATCGCCACACTTAATGCTACCCCAAAAATCATTCCTTTCAATGGTGCCCTGTTCCTAAGAGCAAAGTAAGAAACAAATCTTGACCCAAGTTGCATGAGAAGGAGCACCCCCTCCCTCTGATCAGAAGAGACACAAACAAATATCACAAGTCCACTACAGGTTACCTTCACTGATTCAACTGAACCCAACTCCTTTCTCACCCAGCTTTTCTCTCATTGAATTAAACTCTAGCTGTCAGACAGGGAAATGGTTCCCATCATACAATTTTTTCCATACAGGATTTTATAAACACCTCAAATAAGGGATGTGTTTCGTTTAGGCTTACCATGGTGTGACGTTTTTAGAACCATGTAAATCTCTCTCAGACAAGGTGACTTTAATTAATATATTTGGCTCTATTTACTCTCTGATTCTAAAATGATAATTAGCATCAAAGGAGACATTGTGCAAAACTAGAAATCCCTGCAAGCTACTGCCGTGATCTCAAGTTGACACTTTTGTTAAAAGTTGTGACAATTTAAAACTTGCATAAGACAGTTTTCAGAATTGTCAATTGCAAGAAATGTTGCCAATTTATTGTTACATTTAGCTAAAAGTAGAGCTAATCCAGAGATTCTTACCTTTGCCTCGATTCGTCAGTCTCGCCCAGAGCATCATGGCATTTATAGTTCTTTATGATAGCCACATTAGCAGCTAATTAGCATTTTATTTTGGGGTGTTAAATACAGGTGAATATATTGATAAAAATCACGTTCTCCTAGAGAGATTTACACGGTTATCATAACGACACACCAGGGTATGCCTACATGAAACACGGCCCTTATCTTAAGTGTTTCTAAAATCCCCTATGGGAAAAATGTATGGTGGAAAAACGATTGGAACCATTTCCCTGTTTGACTGCTAGGTTTTATGGGTATTATGACTCATACTGTGGTACTCTATCAGCTCGCAAAGTTACCTTCCTTTGTGCTGGACATGGAGACAAACAGATGATATCCACGAGTTCATCTGAATCAGGTAAAGTAGCTAAAGTATCCCTTTGAGAACCGACCCTAAACCACCCTACGGGGTTGAGTAAATCAGCGCATCACTAATCCTCATATCTGAGATCATCATACAGGGCACTTGTTACATCGTAATATGAGATGTACGGCAACATAGTTAATTGACTTTGTTGTTTGATTTGTTCGCTTGCAAATTACATTAGAACAGTAGGCCTCATTGATTTCGCGTTTACATGCGTTCTTTTTGGCCCTTACTGGTATCCGTAGCAAAACTTGCGGAAAAGGACAGGGGGGGAAATGGCTACGAAGACAAACGACAACGATTTAGCAGTGGAGTTGAGCTCTACTTCTAAAGAAGAGGTAAGAAGTTTACACTCATACAAATACACGAAAGATAAAAGGCCATACATGAATACGGAAGTATTAGTTATTCCAAGTTGTGTTTTAGCCAGGCTAGCAAAGTTATCTATCGCGCTTCTCAAATGCAAGAAGTGGCACACATGGAGGAGAGCGAATTTGTAGCTAAACACTAGCCATGTAGCAAGGGGGTAGTTGCTGTTTCGCCTCGACGTAACTAGTTAGTTACTGGATAGTTAGTTAGATTGCTAGATAGTCCGTTGGTCAGTAAAATGTTAATGTTTTATTGTTGGGTAAAAAATAAAATCGCTAGCAGCAGCTAACTAGTTTCATATCGATGTTAGCTAGCTAGCTACGCCACATAAAACAAAAACATGATAACGGAAACATGGAACAACGGTGTACATTTCAGTCCAAACCTCTTGTTCAACGATTGTCAGTGTGTCGCCAGCTACTAGGGTTTTGTTAGCAAGCTATGTTTGTGTACACATTGATCAACAGAACATGGCAGTGTCTCACGTTAGCTATCTGCAGACGGGTGTCTCACCTATGTACAAATGTCCATTGTTAGATTCCCATCAGCATGGCAGTTTGTCATTGAATGTTAGAGTCTAATTTCATAACGCATTTCATTTATGCAGTGGAAAGCATCTAGCAGCAAAGCGTAGCCGTGGGTTGTTGCTATTAGTTGCCTTTTTCTTTCCTACCCAGCTCCCTATCCATCTCCATCAGGGACTGGTTCAGCCCAGTGACACCCGCCTCAGCAACACACGAGGGATGAGCTTAGACAGGCGTAGGCCTGCCAGTCCTGCTGATAGAGCACATTGCATTTGGTTGAGCTAGCTGAGCTAGAGGCAGCATGGTTGGAAAGTGGCAACCTTTATGTAATGTTTGAAGGGAAAATGACCACTTCCTTTGAGATGTCTTGTACTGTTGTGGTTGCAGACACAGGTGTTGCTGGTGCATATAGGCTACTTGTTGTTTATGTGCCTCCATCTAATCAACAAATACCTATGACTTCATATCAGCTGCAGGCTTAATTTAGCTTCCTTCAGGTTTGTTATAACCTGTGTTTATATAACCTCTACACTACAGCTTCTGATTTCAGTTTCCTTCCAGTAGTGGCAGCCAGAGCACATTGGCCCAGTGGCCTACAACATGATCTCAGTAATGATATTAATTTGCCTGCTGTTATGCATTTTAATGTCTCTGCTCAAGGAGGGGTTTATTCTGTGAGCAGCTTGCATTACCATTTGTTTCCAGGCCCTTTGCTTTCATAACACATAACATCAAACTTCAGTTCAGATATCCATGTAGTCTAAACCAGCTGTGTCCTCTGTACGTCCTCCAGCATTCCAGGTCTAGTGGCATGGGTCAGCCCCGCAGGAGCCCGTCAGAGGAAGATGAGGGGGAAAACGATGTGGCACAGCAGAGCAGCAGCAGTGAGTGGAAATGACTTTTTCCTCAGATAAACAAAGGTTTTGTCACCTAAAGATAAATTGTAATTGTAATCTATGTAATAGGCCAAGATAACCATCTAAATAGCTTCCTTTTGTTTTAAAATGTGTGATGAAATCTTATCACTTACAAAATAAACCCTTGATTGGTGGAAAAAGTGAACAACTAGGCTATCAACGATCAGTTTCTGTTGAGAAGAACCCATATATTTTTTTTGCACTAGTCTTGTTGAACCTTGGATCCTGCTATCTCCCATCTGTTGTTTATCTGATCAAACACTCCAGGTCTCCATGGTTTCTCAACCTCATCACTGACAGACAGTTATAGCCTAGTTTTAGCCTCTCTTATTGTCCAGATAATGCTTTCAATCATCCCTTCTGTTAAGCTGTTGCAAATCCTTCCTCTGCTCTGAGTTAGAGGAAAGTGAGGGATGATAGAGAGTGCAGAGCAGCACAAGCTGCCCTCAACCCAAGGGCATTTGAAAATTGTCAGAGCACAGAATGTGCTGTCTGCTGCTGAAAAAAAACTAGTTCCTCTGTAACACCCAGGGGTTTGTATTCCAAATGCCACCCTATTCACTATTCAGTGCACTAATTATGACCAGGGCTCTGGGCAAAAGTAGGGTTAGAGAATAGGGTTAGAGCTGTTGCATTTCCCCCCACGGCAGTCCAGTAGGGACTTGTGCTATTTGTGTTCTTGCACAAAGAGTAAGAACGTTCCTCTTTCCATCTTTTGGTTGCAAATGGCTTCATCAATAAGTTAATCGATGACGTCGTCCCCACAGTGACCATACATACGTACCCCAACCAGAAGCGATGGATTACAGGCAACATCCGCACTGAGCTAAAGGGTAGAGCTGCTGCTTTCAAGGAGCGGGACTAACCCGGACGCTTCCTGCTAAATCCTGCTATGACCTCCGGCGAACCATCACATAGGCAAAGCATCAATACAGGACGAGCCGATGAGAGTAAGACCTTTGAACAGGTCAACATTCACAAGGCCGCAGGGCCAGACGGATTACCAGGACATGTACTCTGACCATGTGCTGACCAACTGGCAAGTGTCTTCACTGACATTTTCAACCTGTTCCTGACCGAGTCTGTAATATCAACATGTTTCAAGCAGACCACCATAGTCCCTGTGCCCAAGAACGCCAAGGAACCTGCCTAAATGACTACTGACCCGAAGAACTAACGTCTGTAGGCGTGAAATGCTTTGAAAAGCTGGTCAAAACTCACATCAACACCATTATCCCAGAAAACCTAGACCACTCCAATTTGCATACTGCTCCAACAGATCCACAGGTGATGCAATCTCTATTGCACTCCACACTGCCCTTTCCCACCTGGACAAAAGGAACACCTACATAAGAATGCTATTCATTGACTACAGCTCGGTGTTCAGCACCATAGTGCCTTCAAAGCTCATCACGAAGCTAAGAACTCTGGGACTAAACACCTCCCTCTGCAACTGGATCCTGGACTTCCTGACGGGCCGCCCCCAGGTGGTAAGGGTCGGTAACAACACATATGCAACGCTGATCCTCAACACAGGGGCCCCTCTGGTGCATGCTCAGTCACCTCCTGTACTCCCTGGTCACCCATGATTGCATGGCCAAGCACGACTCCACTGTCATTTTTTGCTGACAACTCAACAGTGGTAGGCCTGATCACCGACAACAATGAGACAAACTATAATGGTCCAAACACATTAAGACAGTCGTGAAGAGGGCACGACAATGCCTATTCCCCCTCAGGAGACTGAAAAGATTTGACATGGGTCCTCAGATACTTAAAATGGCAACTGCTCGGCATCCGACGGCAAGGCACTCCAGAGGGTAGTGTGTACGGCCCAATATATCACTGGGGCCAAGCTTCCTGCCATCCAGCCTGATTCCAGCCTCTCTAGTCATTGACTGTTCATAAGACTCATGAATAGCTAATCAAATGGCTACCTGGACTATTTGCATTGTCCCAACTCGAGGTCGAGCGATTTTAATTGGCCAATTTCAAGTGTTCATAACAATCGGTAATCAGCCTCTTTGGATGCCGATTATGGCCATTGGCGCTATGAGGAAACTGCGTGGCATGCTGACCACCTGTTACGTGAGTGCAGTGTCAAAAGGACCTTGTGGCTGCAAGGAACCAAGGTAAGTTGCTAGCTAGCGTTAAACTTATCTTATAAAAAGCAATCAATCTTCATATAATCACTTGTTAACTACACATGGTTGATGATATTACTCAACTAGCTTGTCTTACATTGCATATAATCAATGCGGTGCTGGCGAAAAAAGCCCAATTGTTTCACAAATGTAGCTAACCATAAACATCAATGCCTTTCTTAACCTACATATTTAGTTAATATTGCCTGCTAACATTAATTTATTTGAACCTCTCTAGGGTATGCCAACATCCAGTGAGATTGCAGAGCGCCAAATTGAAATACAGAAATACTCATTATAAAAATTCAGAAAAGATACAAAGATTTTACATGTTTAAATATGAACTTCTTGTGAATCCAACCACGCTGTCAGATTTAAAAAATGCTTTACGGTAAATTATTTGAGGACATAGCTCAGCAGACAAATCATTACAAACAGTAACCAGCCAAGTAGAATAGTTACTTACACAAGTCAGAAATAGAGAAAATTAATCACTTACCTTTGTTGATCTTCATATGGTTGCACTCAGAAGACATTAATTTATTCAATGAATGTTCCTTTTGTTTGATAGACTCTTTATATCCAAAAACCTCCGTTTTGTTCAGTAATCCACAGGCTCAAACAGTCACAACAGGCAGACAAAAAAAAATCTAAATTGTATCCGTAAATCCATAATCAATCCTCAGGTTGTTTTTAGCTTAAATAATCGATAATATTTAAACCGGACAATAACGTCGTCAATATAAAAGGTAAACAAGAAGGGCACTCTCGGTCGCACACATGAAAAAGCTCTGTGACATGGCAGGGTCCACTCATTCAGACTGCTCTTACTCCCTAATTTTTAAGAATACCATCCTGAAACTATTTCCAAAGACTGTTGACATCTGGTGGAAGGCATAGGAACTGCAATTTGAGTCATAAGTCAATGGATACTGTAATGGCATTGAATAGAAAACTGCAACAACAAAAAAATCCTAATTCCTGAATGGATTTTTCTCAGGTTTCCGCCTGCCAAATCAGTTTTGTTATACTCAGACACTATTTTATCAGTTTTGGTAACTTTAGAGTTTTCTATCCAAATCTACCAATTATATGCATATCCTATCTTCTGGGCCTGAGTAGAAGGCAGTTTAATTTGGGCACACTTTTCATCCAAAATTCCATATGCTGCCCCCTACCCTAGAGAAGTTAACTAGATAAATTGTGTTAATTCTCTTGTGTTCAGGACAAGCAGAGTCAAGGTATATGCAACAGTTTGGGCCGCCTGACTCGTTGCGAACTGTGTGAAAAACGCAATTAATTTGCCTGAATTTTTCATAATTCTGACATCACATTGAAGGTTGTACAATGTAACAGAAATATTTAGACTTAGGGTTGCCACCTGTTCGATAAAATGCGGAATGGTTCTGTATTTCACTGAAAGAATAAACGTTTTGTTTTCGAAATGATAGTCTCCGGATTTGACCATTATTAATGATCAAAAGCTCGTATTTCTGTGTTTATTATGTTATAATTAAGTCTATGATTTGATAGAGCAGTCTGACTGAGCGGTGGTAGGTAGGAGCAGGCTCATAAGCATTCATTTAAACAACACTTACTGCTTTTTGCCAGTAGCTCTTAGCAATGCTTGAATGCTCAGCGCTGTTTATGATATCAAGCCTATCAGCTCGCAAGATTATGCCGGCAATACTAAAGTGCCAATAAGAACATCCAGTAGTCAAAGTTATATGAAATACAAATGTTATAGAGAGAGATAGTCGACATGTCATAATTCCTATAATAACTACAACTTAAAATTCTTACCTGGGAATATTGAAGAACTGGGATAATTGAACCACCAGCTTTCATATGTTCTGAGCAAGGGACTTAAACTTTAGCTTTTTTACATGGCACATATTGCACTTTTACTTTCTTCTCCAACACTGTGTTTTTGCATTATTTAAACCAAATTGAACATGTTTCATTATTTATTTGAGACTAAATAGATTTTATTTATATATTATATTAAGTCAAAATAAGTGTTCATTCAGTATTGTTGTAATTGTCATGTGTAGTATGTATGCGTGTGTGTATATAAATAAAATCCTTATCGGCCCTTTTGGGTCCTCCAATAATCGGTATCGGCATTGAAAAATCATAATCGGTCGACCTCTAGTCCCCACCCCCTCATTTTTACACTGCTGCTACTCTCTGTTTATTATCCATGAATAGTCACTTTAACTCTACCTACATGTACATATTACCTCAATTACCTCGACTAACCGGTGCCCCTCACATTGACTTTGGACCGGTACCCCATGTATATAGCCTCGCTACTGTTATTTTATTGTTGCTCTTTATTTTTTATTTTTTTACTTCAGTTTATTTAAGTAAATACTTTCTTAACCAACAATGCAGTTAACACTTTTTTTCTTAAGGGCTTGTAAGTAAGCATTTCACTCAGGTCTACTACACCTGTTGTATTTGGCGCATGTGACAAATAACATTTTATTCCTCAGTGTCACCATTGAATATTAAAATTGTTATTATGCAAATCACACATTGCCAATTCTCAACAATGCATTGCAGAGTCTTCTCTCGTGTGTGTGTGTGTAACAGAGCCGAGTGCTGTGGTAGCATCTAGAAATTGATATTGCTGTCGGAGACCTTTTGGCACACCTTTTAACTTTGATGGCAGTTGCCTGCAAGACACTCCGCACTGCTTTGGGATTCCAGCTATGAAATTAGTAGACCACTCTTATTCTCATGTGATTTTGTAATTGTCTCGCTGTATGCATAGACAGCGCATGAAGTAATTCTCACAATATTTAACTTTCATGCTTCATTGTTTCTTGAAAACGTTTGCTGTAATAACTTCATGATGTGCTAAGTTAACGTTGTCAGAGTCTACTTAGAAATCAGCCAACAGGCATGAAGGAATGAGCTGTGGACTGGGCAGGAGATGAGTGACTGGTCCAACTAGGGATCTATCTCAGCAGGCCACTACAGTGCACTTCATCAATTATTTAATACAGCCTTCCTGTTCTTAAGCCTTCAGCACAGTCAGTTCTCAAATAGAGCATTAACTGAATGTCAGTTGAAGTTCACTCTCGCTCCTTTTCATTCTTGTTTGCTTGTCGATTGCTTGTGGTCTGAATGTAGATAGTCTACATATTGTAAAAGACTCAAGACACATTTCCATATCCCACTTTCATTAAAAACACATTCAACGTGTTCAACAATAGACGAGCATAATATAATAATACTCTTAGCAAAAAAAATAATGTTTTACAATCTGTAGAAACTATGAGAATAGAAAGGTTCAGAACTTTGGTGAAACAGCACCGTTGAATGAAATATATGTCAAATATAAATCAAAACAGAGAGAGATCAGAGATCGATGGGAAGGATTGAGGGGAGCTGAAGACTGGGACTGGATGGTCTTCAGAGATCGATGGGAAGGGCTGAAGGGTGGGACTAAAAATAACAAAAAACAAGCTCACTGATGTTAAAATATACTGTGTCCGTAAAATGTATGTAGGTTTCGATTTTTTTTAAACGGCACACCTGAAAATGTCAAATCAAAACTGGATGGTGTTCAGAGATGGATGGGAGGGGTTGAGGGGAGCTGAAGGATGGGATTAAAAACAAACAATAGATAACTAATATATGTGTCCATGAAATGTATAAGCTGTGAGTAGAAGTCTAAGTGTCGTTGTCCATTAGGGGAGGGTTAGTTGGGGGAAGATAATGGAAAATATATTTAAAATATGTTTAAAGTATTATATTTATAAAGAAAATATATATGGGGGATTGGAAATGATGCAGGCAATTACATTGAGGGAAGCCACAATGTATTTGCAATGTTAAAGCTGATCCACCCCGTTAAATAAATAAAATATGCAAGCGCAATGAATCTAAGACATGCAGTGCATTCGGAAAGTATTCAGAACCTCTTCTCTTTCTTCACATTTTGTAAGTTATTCTTAAATGAATTACAAAAATATTTTTAAATCCTCAACAATCTACACACACTACCCCATAATGACAAAGCAAAAATAATTTTCCAGAAATGTATACAAAATAAAAACAGAGGCCTTATTTACAGAAGTATTCAGACCCTTTGCTATGAGACTCAAAATTTATCTCTGGTGCATCCTGTTTCCATTGATCATACTTGAGATGTTTCTACAACTTGATAGGAGTCCAGCTATGGTAAATTCAATTGAATGGACATGATTTGGAAAGGCACACACCTGTCTATATAAGGTTCCATAGTTGACCATGTATGTCAGAGAGAATCTCCAGCCATGAGCTGGCCGTCCGGCCAAACTGAGCAATCAGGGGAGAAGGGCCCAGGGAGGTGACCAATAACCCAATGGTCACTCTGACAGGGCTCCGGAGTTCCTCTGTGGAGATGGTTGTCCTTCTGGAAGGTTCGCCCATCTCTGGATCACTCCACTAATCAGGCCTTTATGGTAGAGTGGCCAGACAGAAGCCACTCCTCAGTAAAAGGGACATAACAGCCCACTTGGACTTTACCAAAAGGCACCTAAAGGACTCTCAGAACATTATAAACAAGATTCTCTGGGCTGATGAAACCAAGATTTAACACTCTGGCCTGAACGCCAACCGTCACTTCTGGAGGAAACCTGGAACCATCCCTACAGTGAAGCATGGTGGTGGCAGCATTATGCTGTCGGGATGTTTTTCAGCGGCAGGGACTGGGAGACTAGTCAGGATTGAGGGAAATATGAACGGAGCAAAGTCCAGAGAGATCCTTGATTTAAAAACCTGCTCCAGGCTGGGGTGAAAGTTCACCTTCCAACAGGACAATGATCATAAACAACACCGCAGTGGCTTCAGGACAAGTCTCTGAATGTCCTTGAGTGGCCCAGCCAGAGGCCGGACTTGAACCCGATCGAACATTTCTGGAGAGACCTGAAAATAGCTGTGCAGCAACGCTCCCCATCCAACCTGACAGAGCTTGAGAGGTTCTGCAGAGAAGAATTGGAGAAACTCCCCAAATACAGGTGTGCCAAGCTTGTAGCGTCATACCCAAGAAGAGTCAAGCCTGTTATCGCTGCCAAAGTTGCTTCAACAAAGTACTGAGTAAAGGGTCTGAATACTTATGTGATATTCCAGGTTTTTATTTTTAATTTGCAACAATTTCTAAACCGGTTTTGCTTTGTCATTAGGGGCGAATTGTGTGTAGATTGATGAAGGGGAAAAAAACAATTTAATCAATTTTAGAATAAGGCTGTAACGTAATAAAATGTGTTAAAATTCAAGTGTCTGAGTACTTTCTGAATGCACTTTGTCTCCAAGAAAAAACTGTCATTTTGGACATTCCACCCTGTCCTACAATATCACGTAGAACTGCGTAGTAAAAGACACTTATTAACCAAACTTTGTTTTTTTCTGCAGTGGAAGCTACAGAGGGGGCAGATAGCCCTGCAGCCAGTCCTGGACCCAAAGGTCCCAGAGCCAGCTCAGAGGCCCTCATAGTTCTAGGCAGTCCCGGAGTGGCCAGTCCAGGAGTAGCCAGCTCCAGAGCCACTAGGGGTAGTAGGGCCCCATCCAGTGCCAGTGTCAGCCAGGAGGAAGATGAGTCCAGCGGCTCTGATGATGGGAGCAGTGATGAGGCAGTAGGCTGCAGGATGAAGAGCAGCGTGGCACAGATCATGGTGAGTGACTGACTCAGCCACATTCGTGGCCCGTTTGCCAGACAGTTTGGAAAGTAATCCTGCACCCCAAAAATACTTTCAGCTAGGGCTGGGCGTTATGGCCAAAATATTGTATCACTGTATAAAAAAAAAACTATTTTATGTTTTTGAAAAATAGAAGTTCTAAATATGCTTTATGAGTAGTGTCTTACCCTGGTGTGGCAACACATACATTCTAAGTGGTTTCTTTCTCTATTCTGATTGTGTTATGCTTTCAACTCCAAATTATTTTAATACATTTCTGCATTTCCTGTGCTCATTTGAGATCATTTCCACACTGCCACTTTGTTTACCCATATCGTACAGCCCAATCTATGCCTTATTTTTTTGCCAAATGTTGCAATTGTGATTTGACTTACGATTTAGAACCAACCACTTAAGTTAACTTTTGGCATCATGGCAATATAATGATTAATCTAATTCTATAATTTGAATACAGTGTTTGACATGACAATGAATGAAAATGCCAGGCAGGAGTTATTGTGACCGAGTAGGAATCAAAGTGTTGTGTGTCCTAGGGGACCGTATAATCCGTTTAAAATATGCTCCTTGAATGACGGGGCGGGTTCTAGGTCTGTTGAAAGCGAGAGAGTTGACTGAAGTAGCAAAGTAAACTATAATAAATGGATGTTACACATGGGGACGGCATATCACATTTAATAAACCGTACATTCAATTACCATTTATAGAAGGTTAAGTAAAAACCCAAACCGGTCCTTGCGTCACTACCGGTGTATCGTGAAATATGGTATACTGCCCAGTGGAGATTCTTTATTGACCATGCTTTTTAGTTGAGGACTATGTTTCATCTGTGTCCGACTGTCCGGGAAACAAACCCTCCAAACTGATATTCGTACATACTGTTAACGTTATGCGATTACAAAAGTTTGCGCTGTGGTAATGTTGGTAAACACTGACCGGATGGGGGATTTTGACATTTTGTGTTCCAGCGTGGTCCAGATGACCAGAGTGCGAACAGAGGCAGGAGCCCCACCCCAGATGACAGGTGAGTGACTATCTCTGTTAACCTGCAAATAAGAGCTATAGGTCATCCCTTACTCTCCAGGGCTTCCCTCCTGATTCCGGGAATCCTTCAACTGGTATTTATGAAGAACCTGGGAACGTTGGGAAAGTCTCTAATTTTGCAACCCTACAGCTGTTTCTCATTGTTCCAGGGATGGTGATCCCCGCAGTTCCTGCTCTAGGTCCCGTTCCAGAAGTCAGGAGAGGGACCGGCGCTACGGTGGAGGAGGTTATGGCAGGTACGAAAAGGGAACACGGCACAGTCTGCCCGCTTCCACTTGAGGTTTCCTTCTGTGGAGGTATTTCCTTGCCACTTCTGCTTGTTCTTTGGGGCCTAAGTTACTCTAAAGTACTTTGTGATGAATGTAAAAAGGGATTTCTAAATATGATTGATCTGTATCATGTTTACAGCTAATTTAGGGTAGACCACATTTAGACTAGCCCTAGCCCCATTCTTAAAAAGATCACTACAGTATTGATATATTGACCTGTCCTTGCCTCAACCACAGGTCAAGGGAGGATGATCGTAACAGGGACCGATACTACGAGCGCCAGTCAAGTCGTGACAGAGAGGCTGAGTTCAGGAGGAGAGGCCGGTCGCCCTCCCCAGCCAAGAAAGACCCTGCTACAGAGGAACCACCAGTGAAGAAGAAGAAGGAGGAACTGGACCCTATCCTGACCAGGACTGGTGGAGCTTACATCCCCCCAGCCAAACTGCGCATGATGCAGGCCCAGATCACTGACAAGAGCAGGTGTGTTAAGCTGTTGTCTGAACCTAGAAATATAATTATTAGAATGGACATTCCCATTTAGATTGATGTGGTCTGAGGGGCTTTGTCCATTCTATGGATTCTATATCTGCCTGTCATCACAGAACAAATACTCATGGATGGTGAAGTCACACTCAAGACTACAATCAAAGAATGAAACATCATATTTCTAATATAAATAATGCTGTAAATGAAGTTCTTCTAAGATACTGTCTAGTAAGTTGATGGCAACACAATAGATAATCATTTGGTCTGGCGGCAGCAAGGTGTTGAAGCAAGAGGCTAAAATGAACAGCTGACTCTGAGACCGGCGTGAATATCTATGTTTGTGTCCGAAATGGCACCCTAATCCCTACGTAGTGCTATATAGGGAATCCCTGCATTGTACTATATATGGACCTGGATGCTATTTCAGACAGACTATCTGTAGCTCAAGGTGTTTTCAGTCACCTTCCTGTCATTTCTTGGAATAGCATTTTGGCGCCTTAAGTCCGAGTACCCTGAGACGAGGCCTGCGTCTCAAATAGCACCCAACTCCCTATGTAGTGCACTACTTTTCATCAGTGCCTTGGGCCCTGGTCAGGAGTAGTGCACAATATTGGGAATAGGGTGCTATTTGGGACGCAGAGAAGGTGGCGAAGATGATGAAGTAGTGAAGTTACACTAAGTTGACTGCCTTTAAACGGCTTGAAAAATTTCAGAAAATTATGTCATGGCTTTAGAAGCTTTTGATTGACCTCATTTGAGTCAATTGGAGGTGTACCTGTGGATGTATTTCAGGGCCTACCTTCAAACTCGGTGCCTCTTTGCTTGACATCATGGGATAAATCAGCCAAGATCTCAGAAAAATAATTGTAGACCACAAGTCTGGTTCATCCTGGGAGCAATTTCCAAACGCATGAAGATACCACGTTCATCTGTACAAACAATAGTACGCAAGTATAAACACCATGGGACCACGCAGCCGTCATACCACTCAGGAAGGTGACGCGTTCTGTCTCCTAGAGATGTGTACTTTGGTGTGTAAAGTGAAAATCAATCCCAGAACAACAGCAAAGGACTTTGTGAAGATGCTGCAGGAAACGGGTACAAAAGTATCTATATCCACAGTTAAACAAGTTTTATATCGACATAACCTGAAAGGCCGCACAGCAAGGAAGAAGCCACCGCTATAAAACCGCCATAAAAAGCCAGACTACGGTTTACAACTGCACATGGGGACAAAGATTGGAGGTTTAAGGGGGAGGCTTGCTAGCCTGAAGAACACCATTCCAAATGTGAAGCACGGAGGTGGCAGCGTCATGTTGTGGGGGTGCTTTGCTGCAGGAGGGACTGGTGCAATGGCTTCAGGATTACAAAGTCAAGCTATTGGGGTGGCCATGGCAAAGCCTTGACCTCAATCCCATAGAAAATTTGTGGGCAGAACTGAAAATGTGTCCGAGCAAGGAGGCCTACAAACCTGACTCAGTTAACCCAGCTTTGTCAGGAGGAATGGGTCAAAATTCACCCAACTTATTGTTGGAAGCTTGTGGAAGGCTACCTGAAATATTTGACCCAAGTTAACCAATTTAAATGCAATGCTACCAAATACTAATTGACTGTATGTAAACGTCTGATCCACTGGTAATGTGATGAAAGAAATTAAAGCTGAAATTAATCATTCTCTAATATTATTCTGACATTTCACATTCTTATAATAAAGTGGTGTTCCTAATTGACCTAAGACGGGGAATTTTGAAACGATTAAATGTCAGTAATTGTGAAACTGTGTTTAAATGTTTAAATGTATTTGGCTAAGGTGTATGTAACCTTCCGACTTCAATTGTATATATTTATTTATCGTGGGAAAAGCAGATATGTCTATTAACCAGGCTGAAATTGTTAAAAATTAGAATTTGTTTTGCGGTAGTCTGGTGTAGGTACTGACATTTTAGGATGTATTGTTTTGCAAAATAATTTGAAATATTTTCTGCTTCATGGAAAGTGTGTTGTAGAAATGCGCTGTTAATATGTAGTGTTATTACTTGGTTGCACACATCCCTGCTGCAATCACATTCTGAAATGAGCTGAGTCGACTCAGCATGCGGCTGTAAGGCTGCGTTACTGTATAACCACTTTTTGACTGCTGATGTAAAAATGGCTTCATGAATACATTTGATTGATAAGGATGATTTTTCTCCTGTTTCCAGTCTGGCGTACCAGCGTATGAGCTGGGAGGCTCTGAAGAAGTCCATCAACGGTCTGATCAACAAGGTGAATGTGTCCAACATCGCCATGATCATTCAGGAGCTGCTGCAGGAGAACATTGTTAGGGGCAGGTAATGGCTCCAGCTTGATTTATCAATCAAATGTATTACTCTTTAGCTTTGAGACATGGATTATTTGGGTAAAGTCATTTTTAAGTGCAGCTCACTAATGTGTGTTTGTCTGTCCATCCGTCTGTCTGTCCTTGTCTCTGTCTGTGCCACCTGTGTGTGTCCGTGTCCATTCTCCAGAGGTCTCCTGGCCAGGTCCACCCTGCAGGCCCAGAGTGCTTCGGCCACCTTCACCCACGTCTATGCTGCTGTGGTAGCCATCATCAACTCCAAGTTCCCTCAGATAGGAGAGCTCATCCTCAAGAGACTCATCCTTAACTTCCGCAAGGGCTACCGGAGGAACGACAAGGTGACTAGCTGCCGCCTCGTTTAGTTTTGGCATAACGATGTGTTGGGAAGACACGGTGACTGCTACAGCTACTTCAGTCACTCCTGCCTCATTTATACATAAAACGTTGATACATATTATGGAGAAGTTCAGAGCTCAGCTGTTTAACTCTTTCTAATACATTTTGTATTCTTGTTTTTCAGGCACAATGTCTCACGGCATCAAAGTTTGTTGCTCATCTCGTCAATCAGAATGTGGCCCATGAGGTCTTGTGTCTGGAGATGTTGACTCTGCTCCTGGAGAGACCTACTGACGACAGCGTGGAGGTGTCCATCAGCTTCCTCAAGGAGTGTGGCCTCAAACTCACGGAGGTTTCCCCTAGGGGCATCAATGGTACATAGCTATACACTGAGGTCTCCCCTAGGGGCATTAATGGTCCAAATCAAATCAAATTGTATTTGTCACATACACATGGTTAGCAGATGTTAATGCGAGTGTAGCGAAATGCTTGTGCTTCTAGTTCCGACAATGCAGTAATAACCAACAAGTAATCTAGCTAACAATTCCAAAACTACTACCTTATAGACACAAGTGTAAGGGGATAAAGAATATGTACATAAAGATATGAGTGAGTGATGGTACAGAGCGGCATAGGCAAGATACAGTAGATGGTATTGAGTGCAGTATATACATATGAGATGAGTATGTAAACAAAGCGGCACAGTTAAAGTGGCTAGTGATACATGTATTACATAAAGATGCAGTAGATGATATAGAGTACAGTCAAAAAGTGGTTATACAGTAACGCAGCCTTACAGCCGCATGCAGAGAATGGTGATCCATGGCTATACACTGAGGTCTCCCCTAGGGGCATTAATGGTCCATGGCTATACAGAACACGTCCGCTCTTACTGTTTGAACAGGCTTGAGAGAAGGAAGCATTAGTTCCATCAAAGCTACAGAATCCTTTTAGCACTCCATCACAGCTCATTCAGAGAAATCAAGGGATTTCTTTATTTCTCTGGTGTTCTTACGTCCCATTTCGCTTGTTATCTAATTTAAACACTGTCTCTTCTGTTTTTAGCCATTTTCGAGCGGCTGCGCAACATCCTTCACGAATCAGAGATTGACAAGCGGGTGCAGTACATGATCGAAGTGATGTTTGCCATCAGGAAGGATGGGTTTAAGGACCACCCTATCGTCCCAGAGGGGCTTGACCTGGTGGAGGAAGAAGATCAGTTCACACACATGCTGCCCTTAGAGGACGACTACAACCAAGAAGATATACTCAGTAAGATGCTACAGATTATAATGTTTATTAGGTACACTTATCTAGTACCGGGTTGGACCCCCTTTGCCAACAGAACAGCCTGAATTCTTCAGGGCATAGATTCTACAAGGTGTGGCGTTCCAACGTTGCTCAATTGATATCAAGGGACCTATCGTGTGCCAGTAAAACCTTCCCCACACCATCACCACCAGCCTATACCGTTGACTACAGGCATGATGGGGCCATGGACTCGTGCTGCTTACTCCAAATCCTTACTCTGCCATCAGCATGACGCAACAGGAACCGGGATTTGTCTGACTAGGCAATGTTTATCCACTTCTCAATTATCCAGTGTTGGTGATCGCGTGTCCACTGGAGCCTCTTCTTGTTTTTAGTCGATAGGATTGGAACCCGGTGTGGTCGTCTGATACAATAGCCTATCTGTGACAAGGACTGACGAGTTGTGCATTCCAAGATACCATTCTGCACACATTGTTGTACTGCGCCGTTATTTGCCTGTTTGTGGCCCGTCACCTTGCATTATTCTTGCCATTCGACCTCTCATCAGCAAGCTGTTTTTGGCCACAGCACTGCCACTGACCGGATGTTTTTTTGTTTCTCACAATTCTCGGTAAACCCTAGACACTGTCGTGAGTGAAAAGCCTAGGAGGCCGGATGTTTCTGAGATACTAGAACCGGTGTGCCTGGCACCGACGATCATACCATGTCGCTTAGGTCACTTGTTTTTAATCAAGCAGTAACTGAATGCCTTTGTCTGTCTGCCTGCTTTATATAGCAGGCCACGTGACTCACTGTCGGTAGGATAGAACCATTTTTGTGAACGGGGGGTGGTGTACCAAATAAACTGGTCACTGAGTGGCCCTGTGTATAGAATATTTATTTAACTTTCATTTAACTAGGAAAGTCAGTTAAGAATGACGGGCTATACAGGTCAAACCCGGACAACACTGGGCCAATTGTGGGGTGCCATATTGGGATTCGCAATCACGGCCGGTTGTGATAGACCCTGGATTCGAACCAGGGTGTCTGTAGTGACACCTCTAGCACTGAGATGCATTGTCTTAGGCCGCTACGCCACTCTGGGGCCTCTAGTAGGGAGTCCCTAGTAGGGTCAGTGCTGCCCCTAGAGGATCACTACAACCAAGAAAATATCCTGAGTAAGGTAGGCCCAGGCTTTCAAATACTGTAGGCCTAACCAGACAAGACTTTATACAAAAACAGTGTCCTCCCCTAGGGCTGTGGCGGTCACAATTTCGTCTGCCGGCGATTGTCAAGGAAATAACTGTTGTCCTCACGGTAATTGACAGTTAATTTACATAAACACATTTAGCATCTGCTGGCTTCCACACATAGCCTACAAGACAAAAAGTCACCTTCACAATAAATCCATTATTTATTTTAGACTGGTCTAAAGAAGCATGATATGAGGAAAATGTAGTCTATTTCAGAAGAACAGAATAGCATACTATGAGTTGTCCTGATGTGGCTATGCCAAATGGCTGTGGGCTACACTAGTTCATTTAGCAGACAAGATTTGCTTAGAATTCCGTGGCATTATTTTATAGTCTGAAGAATACAATTGAACAAAGCTGAATAAAATAAATATTTTCTCAATGATTTGAAGGAGTGCGCACACGTGGCTATTCTGTTTTGAGTGGTTAACAAAGAAATAGGTACTCCTATATGCTTAATTTAGAGTTATTAATGTACCTTTAGTTCTACTACCAATGTTGGGCTATATGTTTAGATGTTTAATACGTTGTAAGGCTGCATGATGAGACTAATGATGATTTGAAAAACATTGCTTGAAAGGCATGAGCTCTGCTTTGTTTTTTGGGCAGGCTGTGCACACTCCAGTAGTCTCTCATTCCCAATTTGACAAGCACTTGATAATGTCTTGAATTTCAGTGGCATCCCTTTTGTGGCTGTAATTCACCCCCCCAAAATCCATGCCTTTTGTGGCCCAGAGTGCTGCATTGTGCCCTTCTCCCTGAGTGTGCTGTGCAATCCGAAGCGTCTCTTGACTTACATTGCTCGCCGTCACGTGATCTGGTCTTTCTCACAGGCTACAAGTGAAGACAGACACATTGGGATGCAACTGCGCACGTCCTCCAATTCCGAGGTGCAAATTGAAGATATTGGAAGAATTGTCCACATTTACATTTCGTCAGCGTACGAACAGCAAAAGGACTATCCAATGTCAGTCTGCTTCCCCGTAGTACGAAAGTCTACCTATTCTGTGCGAGGAACACATTTCAAACATAGTTGTGGGATTCGATAGATACCAAATTAATACATCCATTAGCATCAAAAAAAACTTTTAAAAGCAATATGAGGCTGACTCAACAGATCAGAATATTTATCTTCAAATGTTGGTAAGCTCTTCCCCAAACTTGAAAATCACGCGCTGCTTGTGTATGCCAGTTAGGCTTTACACCCCTTGTAAAGCGAATTAATGTGCTTCATTTTAAGAAGTTATTTGGCTACTTTAGTTGTGATACAAACCTTATTAAAACATATAGGCCTATGGGCTAGGCTATTCAAAATAAAGTGTGTGACTGATTCAAAAAAGTTGCCCAAAAAAGGCATCGTTTCTGACCTTATGCTGGGCATCATTCACACGTGATAATATATAATTCACAAGTGATAGGCTAATATTGTCACCCATCAGACTATTCTTGATTTAATCTAGTCTTTATATATACCAAATCATATGTCTGACATTTAATTTAGAATGGACCATTATCATACACCGGTCTTGAAACAGGGGCAACAGGAAAAAATACATTTCATCTATGCACTTAAATACTGAATGGAGGACACTTTTCCCCATGGTTTATTTTCACGTAGGCTTGACTCCTGATGGAAATATAAGCAATGTACTTAATATTAGGAAAGTTGAGAAATAAATATAGTAGGCCTAGCCTATAGAAAGCTGATGGAATCCTCTTTTTATTAGCGGCTGTCACTCTGTTTTCTCCCGCAGTTGCATAGCCTATAGAAATGTTGTGCAACATGAGCTCATGGGCTCTCATGAAGTGTTTGATTAGATTTTCTAATACATTTGCATTTATGTCATAGTGATTAAATGAACAATAGAGTGCTGAGTACCAGGCAGTTAGCAAGTTTGGAAGGCTACTAATGACCAGCAGTAGCATCAGAGCTTGGAGAATCCAAATTATTGTGACTAAACGTGTGTGATATGGTTCCGCCAGAGATGTTCGCTTTGCTTTCTTAGGAAACTATGCAGTATTTTGTTTTTTGGGGTATTATTTCATACACTGTTACCACAGGAAATCTTAAGTCTTATTACATATAGCCGGAAAGAACTATTGGATATAAGAGCAACGTCAACTTAACAACATTACGACCAGGAATACGACTTCCCCAAAGCGGATCCTCTGTTTGGACCACCACTCAGGACAATGGATCGGATCCCAGTACGCGACCCAAAACAACAGCGCCACAGAAGGGGCAGGCGGAGCGGTATTCTGGTCAGGCTCCGTAGACAGGCTCACCGCTCCCGAGTATACTACTCGCCAATGTCCAGTCTCTTGACAACAAGGTAGACTAAATTCGAGCAAGGGTTGCCTTCCAGAGAGACATCAGAGATTGTAACATTCTCTGTTTCACGGAAACATGGCTCACTCGGGATGCGTTATCAGAGTCGGTACAGCCGCCTGGTTTCTTCACGCATCGGGACCGACAGAAACAAACATCTCTCTGGTAAGAAGGGTGGGGGTGTATGCCGTATGATTAACGAGTCGGGGTGTGATCATAACAACATACAAGAACTCAAGTTCACTTGACCTAGAATTTCTTACAATCAAATGCAGACCGCATTATCTACCTAGAGAATTCTCTTCGATTATAATCACAGCCGCGTATACCCCCCCACCCCCCCCCAAGCAGACACCTCGGCGGCCCTGAAAGAACTTCATTGGACTCTATGTAAACTGGAAACCACATATCCTGAGGCTGCATTTATTGTAGCTGGCTCCCTAAAGCCCGGACTGGCAAAACTCTGGATCATTGCTGCTACTAACTTCCGCGACGCATACAAAGCCTTCCCTCGCCCTTTCAGCAATTCTGACCACGACTCCATTTTGTTGCTCCCAGCCTATAGACAGAAACTAAAACAGGAATCAAATCAAATTTGATTTGTCACATACACATGGTTAGCAGATGTTAATGTGAGTGTAGCGAAATCCTTGTGCTTCTAGTTCCGACAATGCAGTAATAACCAACAAGTAATCTAACTAACAATTCCAAAACTACTGCCTTATACACACAAGTGTAGGGGGATAAAGAGTAAAACATGAGTGAGTAAAACATTTAAACGTTTTAACCCTCGCAAGGCTCCCTAGCCTTGTACTCAGAGCATGCGCCGACCAGCTGGCTGGTGTGTTTACGGACATAATCCCAATCCCAGTCTGCTGTTCCCACATGCTTCAAGAGGGCCACCATTGTTCCTGTTCCTAAGGTAACTGAGCTAAACGACTACCGCCCTGTAGCACTCACTTCCGTCATCATGAAGTGCTTTGAGAGACTAGTCAAAGATCATATCACCTATACATTACCTGACACCCTAGACCCACTTACCGCCCCAATTGGTCCACAGACGACGCACTCACACTGCACACTGCCCTAACCCATCTGGACAAGAGGAATACCTATGTAAGAATGTTGTTCATCGATTACAGCTCAGCATTTAACATCATAGTACCCTCCAAACTCGACCCCGCCCTGTGCAAGGGTAGGAGGGTAGGAAACAACATCTCCACCTCGCTGATCCTCAACACTGGTGCGTTCTCAGCCCTCTCCTGTACTCCCTGTTCACCCATGACTGTGTGGCCAACTCAATCATCAAGTTTTCAGACGGCACTACAGTGGTAGGCTTGATTACCAACAACGACGAGGAGGTGAGGGCCCTCGGAGTGTGTTGTCAGGAAAATAACCTCGCACTCAACGTCAACAAAACAAAGGAGATGATCGTGGACTTCAGGAAACAGCAGAGGGAGCACCCCCCTATCCACATCAACGAGAAGGTGAAAAGTTTTAAGTTCCTCGGCGTACACATCGCGGACAAACTGAAATGGTCCACCCACACAGACAGCGTGGTGAAGGCGCAACAGCGCCTCTTCAACCTCAGGAGGCTGAAGAAATTTGGCTTGTCACCAAAAACACTCACCAACTTTTACAGATGCACACTCGAGAGCATCCTGTCGTGCTGTATCACCGCCTGGTATGGCAGCTGCTCCGGCCACAACCGTAAGGTTCTCAAGAGGGTAGTGAGGTCTCCACAACGCATCACCACGTGCAAACTACCTGCTCTCCAGGACACTTACATCACCCAATATCACAGTAAGGCCAAAAAGATCATCAAGGACAACAACCATCCGAGCCACTGCCTGTTCGCCCCGCTATCACCCAGAAAGCGAGGTCAGTACAAGTGCATCAAAGCTGGGACCGAGAGACTGAGAAACAGCTTCTATCTCAAGGCCATCGGACTGTTAAACAGCATCACTACAGCCATCACTAACATTGAGTGGCTGATGCCAACATACTGACTCAAATCAGTATGTTGGCAAATTGGATGTAATAAATGTCACTTTAAACAATGCCACTTTATATAATGTTTACATACCCTACATTACTCATCTCGTATGTACTGTACTCTATACCCTCTACTGCATATTGCCTATGCCGTTCGGCCATCGCTCATCCATATATTTATATGTACATATTCTTGTTCATTCCTTTACCCTTGTGTGTATAAGGTAGTTGTTGTGGAATTGTGAGATTACTTGTTAGATATTCCTGCACGGTCGGAACTAGAAGCACAAGCATTTCGCTACACTCGCATTAACATCTGCTAACCATGTGTATGTGACCAATAAAATTTGATGTGGAATTTGACTGACTCGTGACTGCCGGTGTGGCACTAATATGGTCACCACAACAGTCCTATCCTCACCCTACTTAATTGCGCTGTTCTGAAATAACTGACCATGTGAAAGCCAGCCAATGGTTAGCTTCCACCATGTGGTTTTCAACGATCAAGACTATTTGAATCTGTGTAAATGAAGGGGAGGAGACCAGGTAAGAACATGTTTTTAAGAAAATACGATTGAGCCATATCTGTGATGGCTTAGTTTTCAGCATGTTCATTGCCAGGGGAGAGAGAATACCCCGTCCCATTATTCAGTCAATTCACCTGCTGTCCTTTAGGCCCCTAAGGATTCTGAGCTAATTATACTGGTATAGCTGGGTGTTTCCTCTATCAGTCTCTCTATAGATGTCCCAGTGTGGAATGATGTTCTCTGAGAGGAGAGAAATCACAGCGTTCGCCTCTGCCCTCTATCTCACTCCCTCGCTCTCTCGTAAAAGAGGGTTATATTTTCAGACTGACATTAAGATTCCGCTTCTATTTATTTATGTTTGTTCAATTCAACAGATGATGAACATATTTTCTGTAGCTTCAGCACATACACACTTGTCCTAATTGGAAAATCTATACAAGCGTTCCTTCAGGGTGAAAGAGAAGGGAAGAAGGCCATTATCACTTTAAGCCCTGATATGAAATGCATCCTAATACACAATGAGTGTGTTTTTATGGGTAATCACTTCTGATTGTGGCTCATTTGCAGTGATTTTAATTGCTCTGGAATGTAGTAATTGCAAACGAATTGTTGCTATTAAAAACAATAATGTTCTGTATCTTGCAGATGTCTTTAAGATGGATACAGACTTCTTGGAGAACGAGGAGAAGTACAAAGCAATTAAAAAGGGTGAGTTGCTAGATGGATGGATCACAATGCCAATTATTGCCTTAAGACAAAGCAAAACATTTGACTTTGAACTGAACATGGTTTAATGTGTAATAGGTTATTGTCTGGCAGCTACCTAGCTAATGTTGCAGCTACTACAGTGTAAAGTCTGTATGATCAACTGAATTCCACCATACTGTGCCATCATTTCAGATAGTTATTGTAAAAGATGGTGTTCTCCATGACATACCTAGTTAAATAAATACTAATGTTGGAGAAAGCAATGTGTTTTAGTGTAGAATATATCATATGACCATCTCCTTTCTCCACAGAGATCCTGGATGAGGGCAGCAGCGACTCTGGAGAGGATGCCAATGGAAGTGATGATGATGAAGATGATGATAATGATGGAGAAAAGGAGAGGGAAGAGGGTGGAGATGGTATGCATACAACTTATTGATTTGAAAAATCACAAAGATTAACACAGAAGGACACTGACATTCAACAATTACAAAGAGTATGGTTCAAAACTCTAAACATGTGACAAGAGGAAGGATACTTATGTTAACAGTGCTCAGTTCAGTGACGCGTTCTGTTCTGCGGTAACTTGGGGACAGTGGTGGTTATAGTGGTGGCCTTGGCTGTCCTTGATGGTCCCAGAGGTAATCTGCCCCAGAAATCTCATCATCCCCAGTGGCTCAGTACTGCAAAGGAAATGCACTGCATACCAAGACCATTAGGTAGGAAGGAGACCTCTGATTCTCTGTGTGCATCCCAAATGGCACCCTATTCCCTATATAATGCACTATAATGGGTTCTGGTCAAAAGTAGTCCCTTATATAGGGAATTGGGTGCCATTTAGGGATGCACATGGTCATTTCTCAGTGTCTCCATGCGATCTCATGGCAAGCAAGAGATCGGTCACTGCTTTTACGTTTCACTGACTGCTCTCTCCTAGATGGTCTGTCAGAACACTTCGGCACTCTATTCATTAAACTTCGTATCAACTTGAATGACCCCAGTTTTATTATTATAATACATGCCACTTGGCCACTTTTATCCACAGCGACTTCAGTAAGTGCATTCATTTTTAGTATCTTGCGGGAATCAAACACACGACTTTGGCATTGGCAACGCCATGCTTGGGAAATGGAAATAACTCCCAAAAGAATGAGTGAGACAAACAGATTGACCAGTGTGTGGAGACCGATAGCATGACAACACCTGACTGTAACAATCAATACAACCCTCCTTCATCCTTATAACTATGTACTGTTTTACTTTTATAGAAGCAGAGAAAGTCACCATCTTTGACCAGACGGAAGTCAACCTAGTCGCATTTCGCCGTACCATCTATCTCGCCATCCAGTCAAGGTGGGTAGTTGGGCTGTGCGTGTGTGTGTTAGGGCTGCACGATATATGCCAAAAATCTATTTGTTTACCGCGATTTATACATTTTTATTGCAATTTAGATCAAAACACTTTGATCACCGGGACAGCCCATACGGAAAATATGTATGAACGCATGACTGTAAGTCACTTTGAATAAAAGCGTCTGCTAAATGGCATATATGCCTTAAAGTATTCATACCCCTTGACTTATTCCACATTTTGTTGTTTCAGCCTGAATTCAAAATGGATTAAATAAAAAATGTACTCACCTTTCTATACACAATACCCCATAATGACAAATTGAAAACACATAGTGTTCGAAATGTTAGCACATTTGCTTAAGTATTCACACCCCTTTGCTATGACACTCCAAATTGAGCACAGGTGCATCCAATTTGTTTTGATCATCATTGATGTCACTAGAACTTGGAGTCCACCAGTGGCCAATTCAACACACCGACAGCTGGCGGTGCAGAAACTATACCATGAAGTCCAAGGACCTGTCCGTAGATCTCCGAGATAGAATTGTGATGAGGCATACAGTACCAGTCAAAAGTTTGGACACTTACTCATTCCACGGTTTTTCTTAATTTTTACTGTTTTTTTAAGTTGTAGAATAATAGTGAAGACATCAAAACTATGAAATAACACATGGAATCATGTAGTAACAAAAAAGTGTTAAACAAATGAAAATACATTTTAGATTCTTCAAAGTAGCCACCCTTTGCCTTGACGACAGCTTTGCACTCTCTCAACCAGCATCATGAGGTAGTCCCCTGGAATGCATTTCAATTAACAGGTATGCCTTGTTAAAAGTTCATTTGTGGAATTCATTTCTTTAATGTGATTGAGCCAATCATTTGTGTTGTGACAAGGTAGGGGTGGTATACAGAAGATAGCCCTATTTGGTCAAAGACCAAATCCATATTATGGCAAGAACAGCTCAAATAAGCAAAGAGAAAGGACAGTCCATCATTACTTTAATACATGAAGGTCAGTCAATCTGGAACATTTCAAGAACTTTAAAATTTTCTTCAAGTGCAGTCGCAAAAACATCAAGCGCTATGATGAAACAGGCTCTCGTGAGGACCGCCACAGGAACGGAAGACCCAGAGTTCTCTGCTGCAGAGGATAAGTTCATTAGTTACCAGCCTCAGAAATTGCAGCCCAAATAAATGCTTCAGTTTCAAGTAACAGACACATCTCAACATCAACTTTTCAGAGGAGACTGCATGAATCATGCCTTTATAGTCAAATTCCTGCAAAGAAACCACTACTAAAGGACATCAATAAGAGGACATGCTTGGGCCAAGAAACACGAGCAATGGACATTAAACTGGTATGATGAGTCCAAATTTGTGATTTTTGGTTCCAACCGCCATGTCTTCGTGAGATGCTGAGTAGGTGAAAGAATGATCTCCGCATGTGTGATTCCTGCAGTGATGCATAGAGGAGGTGGTGTGGGGGGTACTTTGCTGGTGACACTGTCAGTGATTTAGTTTAGAATTTAAGGCACACTGAACCAGCATGGCTACCACAGCATTCTGTAGCGACACGCCATCCCATCTGGCTTAGTCCCACTATCATTTGTTTTTCAGCAGGACAATGACCCAACACATCTCCAGGCTGTGTAAGGGCTATTTGACCAAGAAGGAGAGTGTTGAAGTGCTCCGTCAGATGACCTGGCCTCCACAATCACCTGACCTCAACCCAGTTGAGATGGTTTGGGATGAGTTGGACCGCAGAGTGAAGCAAAAGCAGCCAGCTCAGCAAATGTGGGAACTCCTTCAAGACTGTTGGAGAAGCATTCCAGGTGAAGGTGGTTGAGAATGCCAGGAGTGTGCAAAGCTGTCATCAGGGCAAAGGGTGGCTACATTGAAGAATCTCAAATGTAAAATATATTTTGATTTTGTTTAACACTTTTTTTTGGTTACTACATGATTCCATGTTTTTTTTCATAGTTTTGATGTCTTCATTCTACAATGTAGAAAATAGTAACAAATAAGGAAACCCTTGAATGAGTAGGTGTGTCCAAACTTTTGACTGGTACTATATATCGGGGGAAGGGTATACAACATTCTTGAGTGTTAAAAGTTGGGAAATAGAAGATGTATGGATTTTCCCAGCCTAGACCTAACAAACTGGGGAATCGGGCAAGAAGGCCCTTGGTCAGGGAGGTGACCAATCACTCCTGAGAAAAGGCACATGACAGCACGCCTGGAGTTTGCAAAAAGACACGTGATAGAGACTGAGAGTGTAAGACACAATATTCTGTGGTCTAATGAGACAAAAATGTAACTGGCCTGAATGCTAAGCATTTTGTCTGGAGAAAACCAGGCACAGCTCATCACCCGTCTAACACCATCCCTACCATGAAGCATGGTGGTGTCAGCTTCATGGTGGTGTCAGCAAACAACCTTAGACTGGGGCGAAGGTTTACGTTCCAACAGGACAATGCATACAGCCAAAGCAAAGCTGTAATGGCTTCAGAACAAGAATGTGAAAGTACTTGAGTGGCCCAGCTAAAGCACAGACTTGAATCCCATTGAAAATCCGTGGAATGACTTGAAGATTGCTGGTCACTGCAGCTCCCCATTTTACTTAACAGAGCTTGAGAAAATCTGCAAGAATGGGAGATAATCCCCAAATCCAGATGTGCAAAGCTGATGCAGACTTGCCCAAGACGACTCAAAGAAGTTATTTCTGGTGTTTGGCATGACAACGAATAAAAAATACCAAATAGTAGAAATTGTCACAGGGTAGAAACCAAAGCTGTAGTTGTCGCCAATGGTGCTTCTACATAGTATTGACTCGGGTGTGAAAACTTGTGAATTAGATTTCTGTATTTCATTTTCAATATATTTGGTATTTCTAAAAACACATTTTTAATTTGTCATTATGGGGAATTGTGTGTAGATGGATGAGAGAAAAAAACAGATTGAATTCAGGCTGTAACACAATGTGGAATAAACTGAGGAGTTTGAATACTTATTGAAGGCAGTTTGTGTGTGTGATGTGAACCATTGGAATCATAGAAATAGAATGAGTAGGCTATTCAAATTTATATGGCTGGCGAATAAAAGACCTTATAGAAGGAGTTGTGACAGGGTAGAATCCAAAGTGTTGGTCAGTGTTTCCCAGGAGACCCGAAATACATTTTTAATAGAGATGTTATATTCAGACAAGGTTTTAAAATATGCTTCACATGTTCTTCTCTGACTCAGAACATGTCGTTGCACAAACAACATGCGGCCTCAGTCACTGGCAGCAGCCTGTATTAGAGAAATTAACATAAGAAGCTAACATGTTTTTGGGGATTCATGTGGTGTAGAGCTTTAACCAACTAGCTGTTTGCAGAGATAAAGATACAAAAACAAATAGTCTAATACAGGAAACATGTGGATTGACATGAAGAAGCAAACAAGCATGCCGACTCAAGCTGAGTAAGTGAATCTAACAGCCAGCTGTGCCTGCTTGAGTGACAAGGGGTGGGACTTGGTTTGTGTCGGAAGCAAGCAGCTGCATGAAAGTGAGGGTGACTGGATAGTGACGTCAAAGACATTGCGATTTGCATATTACACATGTCAACGTCGCAATTTCTATTAAAATTAAATGAATTGTGCAGCCCATCCTCTGTTTCTTATCCGTTATCAGGATCTGGTTAGCATGGTGTGTTTCCTATAACCTCAGTGTGTGTGTGTGAAAAGGATTAGACGTGCTGTAATGTTTGCCAGCGGTCACTGAGCCCTCCCAAGTCAGGCGAAGTGGTGAAATGATCACATTTTGAAATTCAAATGAACCCTCAATTTGCCTCTCGCTCCAAATTTCAGCATCATTCTGCTAGCTTGGCTGACAACGTTTTTACACTACTTACATTGCATACCCCATACAAATTATTCTGCACATAACTTACTGCCTGCTTTGGCCCCAAAAAACTTTTTGGTGCATTTTAATTTTGATAAATGCAGATTTTCACTCTTTCACAGGTTTTATAGGGTGAATGCAGAGTGCATCTGCAAGTTAGCTATACTTTTTGCAATGATTCACTGATATGACTCAATTACCCTTATTGAAATCCATCTTATTTTTTGTGTGTCCGTGCTGCCTGAATGTGGTTTTTCTGTTAAGAAAAGTAAACTAGAACTGCCAAACCACAGAACAGAATGGGAAAGGGTCCAGATCCAGGGATGTTTTCAGGAGAAATGGGGCAGTAGACTTTTCCTCTGGGACAAACCTAGATGGCTGAAAAGCACTGCATGTCCACGGCAGATAGACAAGTCTGGAATGCAGTGTATTTAAAGCTGTATTTGCTGAATGTTGTTTTTCTCTTAATTGAATGAACGTTTGTGTTTTGCACGCATTCATAATTAATTGGCATAAAACGTTTTATTAGGGTTAAGTTTTCAAAGGCACATACTTCTGCAGAGCAGAATTTAATAGCATTGTGTTAAGGGATGTTGGGTTAGATTTGAAGAGGAACAGACTTGTCATTGTCCAGAGAGACGGGGGTGTTTTAGTGACTAGCTAAAACATTGCTGTTAGGGAGACTGCTGCAGCAAGGCTATTCATTCATATGCAGCAGCCCTGCTGAAGTCTAAGATCAGAATGCACCATGCTCTAGTTTCATCTTTTTGGGATGTTTTCTCTCTTTGCGCTGGGTCTTTTTCATTAAAGCACACTATAACAATACATTTGTCCAGGTAGTCCAATCACAGTTTCTTCCATTTTCTGCTTAATGAGTAAAACCTGGCCATAGAGGTCCAAGAGAATGGCAACCATTTTTTGCTATTTTTCTTAGTTTCTGCTTCTCTAAATCTGAGCTGGTCTTTTTCCAGCTGATGTAGGGTGTAGGAAGGAGAGAACAGAGCAGACTTGCTCTCAAGACGTTGCAGGTGGAAGGATGGCACACTGCAGAGCAATCCACTTACTCTCAGACACACCGCAATGTTTGGAAGAGCAGAGTGCATAGCCATCAACTGTCTCAGACATACTACCTCAGGGCCAGTCAGTTACCAGTCATATGTTGATGATGATGCTGAAAGCTCCTCTTCTCTTAAGCCCTTTCAGATAAGAGGTTATACGTGTTTGCAGTCTTTTACCTTGTTTCTGAATTAAATGTCTTCAGGCCACTAATAGACAGGCTGAGTATTTGTATGTGCAGTGTAGGCCTCCCACATATTTGTATTACATGTGTTTGCATACTGCAATGCACCTTTGTATAAGCATGGGGACATAGACATTTGGCATATTTGTGGCCTTCCAGTAAAGGTAAGTAGTTTGTCATAGCCTAGTTTGTCACATTTTCAATAATTCTACCATAATTTCTGCCATATACTCAAATCAGTTTCCGTTGACTGGCCGGCTTGTCTGTCTCCGTGTGATAAATAGCCACACTGTACTCAATCTGAAAGAGGTAGTGCTGTGGTCCTTGTTCTCTCTTAGCCTTTTCACATAGCTATTTTTGGCTCACATTGGCCCAGTTCAACTCCACTTGGCCTATCTGGGTTTGGCTCTGTAGTGTGAGAAGGGTTTCTGTTCCAGCTGGTAGAAAGGCAGTAGCATCAACATGGAGACAGGACTGAACTTTAGGAACCCTGATAAGTGATTACATAGGAAATTCGATGAGGACTTGCTCTCTACTTTTTTACCTCTACGGATGCATGAATATAGCCGGTTTGATGCATAACCTGTGGAGTTCCACGCAGATCAGTGTCTCTTTCAAAAGGAGCTTATACAAATTGTCCTTTATGAATGTGATATAATAACATGTATGACATGTCACGTGTATTGAAGAAGGCTATATAACCGTATTGAAGAAGGCTATATAACTTATATAACCGTATTGAAGAAGGCTATATAACCGTATTGAAGAAGGCTATATAATTATCCAACCTCTGTTTTAACACCGTCCCATCAGAATTCCCCAGTCTAGTCGTGGTAAATGAAATGGTCAGGACAGCTTTCTAGAGTGTTGTGTGGTTTTGGAACACGTGGACCGACAGTTGGCTCAGCAGTGTGTCTGTCTGGGTTTGTCAGCGGTTAGAGAAGAGATGCAGAATGCTGGTGGAAATGTATGAATGAAATGAGAGGTCCGTGGTGTTTACCACAGTTTTACACCATGTCTGCAGAATGCAGTCTTGCCTGCTTCCTAAATGCAGTTGTGTTGGATGGAATTTTCCAAAGTGATCAAACAACAAAATAAGACATTTTCCCCGTGTTTGTTTATGGATATATAAAGTCTAAATGCGTACTGAATGTACTTCTAAAATAAACATGAGGGCAGATAAAGTGTATTTTTTCTGTGTGATAAGTTAAAATTCCATCCAAGCAAAGACATAACCCTGCCTAGTGCCTGGACACTCTGTCCTAGTCCATATGGCATGATAAAGATGTTTGGAATATGATAATGCAAACTTATGCAGTTATTGGCTAATTATTATTGTCTTATTAAGTCATGGTGAATAGTGAATACATGTTTCTCTTCTTTCAACAGTTTGGATTTTGAGGAGTGTGCCCACAAATTGATCAAGATGGACTTTCCTGACAGCCAAACGGTAGGTTACAATACTTCTCCTCCCAATACCCTTCCACCAGTATACTTTCCCCCTAGCTGCCAGACTGACATATCATGACCATCTAATCCAAAGAGCTTCCAGAGCTGTTTATCGAAACTTTTAGCTTCATCTAAATAGTTTCTGGTCTGCTATCATCTTCATTTCCTTGTTTTGCGTCTTCGCCAGGACAAAGCTAGCCCTCGTTTAGGAACTGGGTGTTCCCCACTGTGATTTAGCCGATAAAGTAGTTTGTTTCCCCGAAGTGTCCCATTTTTAACTGTGCCAGTTGTGGACATTGTAATAACACGCTTCAATATCTTGTAGTCTTTACAGTAGAACCCCAGTAGAGCGGAGAGGTTTAGAGACATCCTACACACCGGTAATGCACCTACACGTTTTATGTAATGCAACGCAGTGATTTACTGCCTGTGATTTATGTTACCTTAAAATAGCTGTGCGATAGGTCATGTTTTCTCGTGGCCAGCCTACAGTACACATGTTTGTGGGTGGAAATAATATTATCTGTTCGCTCTCATGTACCTGTACTCTGCAATATATCTAGTCTCTTATGCAATTGTAAGTTGGCTACTTCCATAAGAAATAAGTGTTGAAAATAAAGCTATGATGTGTAAGTAAATAGTGAAAGAAAATATACCCAGGCGTCTTTGATACATCTGTCTTTTCCCTGCTTTATAAAGGAATCACTGAGGTGTATATCATGGGTACACTGTGCTGTATAGCCACAGGGCCAGCAGTTGTATAACATATCAAATGGCTGTTTTTGTGAGCTTACTACTAGGTCACTTTTAACATCCAAATAATTCCTTAGTTTGTGCCCATCTAGGTATTTAGTGCAGGAAAAGAGTTGTGCATAATGAAGTTTACAGCTGTATTCATATAGTACTATAGCTATACTGTTATTCTTAAGCTTGTATTTATTTCTTTGGCTCGTGAATAAATGAAATACGAGACTATTTGGTTCATGTATTTGTAACGTGGTATTTTAATGAGCATGTTCTCTGAACCTATGGCTGTGTTTTGATCACCGCTTCTTTATCAACATTATCTTTGAAAGAAAGGGTTCTGAAAAAGGGACGTTTCTTTTTTTGCTGAGTTTTCATTTTTCTTGCGCAGTCTTTTTGGGGGTCTCTTTCTCCCCTTCTCTCTTTCACTCTTGCCTACTATCCTTTCCCCTATCTTTGTTACCGTAGCAGTCACAGATAATTAGAGATGGAAGAAGATGGAGAAAGGTCTTTGTATTAAATGCGTAGACGAAGGTCTTTACGTGAGGTGTGACTAGTGACTGAGTGCTGATGAGCTGTTCACACGGTGCTGTCATTTAGGGACAAGACACTTAAACCCGATTTTAAACAGGTTGACCTACATATTCGGCAGATCCTGTCTGGCTGAAACGCAAGGTCATTAGACTGGAGGGGAACACAATAATTGTGGTTGCTCTGTATCCTCTCTTGATGATGTAATTACATTTACATTTTAGTAGGGCTGACCCCATTTCGTCGATAGGCTGTTGATCACCCAAGATTTATTTTGTCATGGTGCACAAGACACCTGTCTCAGTGGACTAATACATTGTGGATGGCACTTTCCATCACCCTAAGACAGGGCTCTCTAACCCTGTTCATGGAGAGCTACTGTCCTGTAGGTTTTTGCTCCAACCCCAATCTGGCACACCTGATTCTAATTAGCTGGTTGATAAAATGAATCATGTTAGTTACAACTGGGGTTGGAGTGAACCTACATGAGAGTAGCTCTCTAGGAACCGAGTTGGAGAGCCCTACCCTAAGACATGTGATACTGAAGTTGTATATCGTTATATTATGTAAAAAATAATGAAGCAACACTAATAAATCGAGTACTATTTTATAACACGTGCTTTCTCCTGCGTTGGATACGGTCACTGTTTCAGAACCGCGGACATTCTTCAGTGCGCGGTAGAATTGGCAACTTTCTGTATGTTGCTATGTGCATAATAGCAAAGGTAACCATCATAACCATCGGGGCGTAAACATCGGGCGGCAGGGTAGCCTAGTGGTTAGAGCGGTGGACTAGTAACCGGAAGGTTACAAGGTACAAATCTGTCGTTCTGCCCCTGAACAGACAGTTAACCCACTGTTCCTAGGCCGTCATTGAAAATAAAAATTTGTTCTTAACTGACTTGCCTAGTTAAATAAAGGTAAAATTTAAAAAAATATTGGGATTGAGAGCAATGTGGCAGAGACGAGGAAACAGCCCTTGCCTTAGCCTAATTGTCTAAGAAAGTTGAGGAGAGAGGTAACCCCAACTTAATTAGGTCTATAATTAATAACTGTTAAATGTACCTGGCTTTATAAATCATCCATATATATATATATATATATATCTACAGAAATAAGACATTGCTTTGTTCCCTTTTTGAGTGTGTGTGTTTTAATAGCTTACTGATTCCTTGATCACCAAGCCTCATGCAACGGCAAAATGTTGGATAAAGCAATTTCACAGATTCGTCTGTTTTTTTAAATCTTTGCAATGCTATAATAAAGGCTTTACAATTGTTTTCGTTAGAACAGACTGGTATTACATTTAATTTATTTAGTGTTTACACTGTTCCAAACAGGCAGAAGAATATAATAATCTAACAGAACCTGTTTGTCATGCATATGCATGCAGCTCCTGCTCCTATATCCTCCCTTTTCTTGATTTCCTTATTGTTATTATTACAATTGTTATTATGATAATCATTATAATAATAAGTAATGTCGTTATGAGTAGGCTTTGTATAGTATCTTTGTATAACCACCTCCTAGCTGTAGGCCTGTTTAGTCTAAATACTGTAACTTACTTAGGCCTATATTTCAATTTCTAAGCTACTGTATCAATCAATCATTAATTTGTTCATGCCATCACGGCATACGAGACATTCATGCAATTCACGAATGCGAGCAACTGTTCCTTTTCTGCTATAATAAAGGCTTTATATATTTTTTTTCGTCAGAACAGACTCTGGTACACTTATTTATTTATGATATTGTAATCTAAGAGCTACTGTTTGGCACACAATACTCACGGAAAGCTTGCTCCTATACCCTCCTTTATCTTGATCTCTAGTAGTTTCCACAAATAAGTCTGACTTCCCCTTTCCCTCCTGAACAACCAGTAAACATTTGCCTGTTTCAAGTTCCTTTTTCACATCCTCCGCATCCATTTTGCTGTCACTTGTTACTGTGTTCTGAATTTATGACCAATTTATTTATGTGATTTATGATCGACTATAGGTCAGGCCCTATGTTTCACATGCATGAGATGTGTACATGTTTCACATAAAGAGAGCAAGGGTTGAGGGAAGGTTTTTCCCAAACAAATAGACGATATCAGTGACAGAACTTATCAGTCAGAAACAAGTAAGAAACTAAATCCCTGAAATGGTGCAGCTTCAGCATGGACGGCGCAATAAACACTTGCTCTGGTGCCCTTTTGCTGCAGTAGAGAGGAGAGTGAGACAACGTGCGCCAGTCACACATTCACTCGTCATTTTTTAAGTGTGACCGTCGGGCTCTTTTTTTGGGTCATTTGTTTCTCAATGATTTAATCTAACAGTGTGCTTAAAACATCAGACAAGCTCGGTGCATATGTATTTGATTATATTCAAACACATAGGATTGTGTCCAATATATGGAAAAATAAGGTTAAAAAAACAGGAGGACTCTCGGTCGACCAAGATGATTATTTATTTGAGTTGGACAGCCCTACATTTTATGCAGAGCGACTTGCAGGACCAAGGGCACATAGGCAGATTTTTTTGTTACCTAGTCTGCTTGGGGATTCTAACCAGCGCCTTTTTGGTTACTGGCCACACGCTCTTAACCGCTAGTCTACCTGCCACCCACGTTGAAGTACAGTTTCCTGGATTCCGATCAAGCCTGCTCCAGGGCTCCTTAGAAAGAACTTGAAATGGTGATTTTTCCACTGATCATGCTGTTTAGTCCAGGACTAGGTTTAGGCTAATCTGGATCAGATAAACTGACCCTCAATGACTTTCAGTCCTCTGTGTCAATGTATAGTATAATGTCATAACTGGGATGAGCCTTTAAGCATAGTACCATCACCAGGCCAATATTACTAGATAGGCCTATATGACAGTTGCACAGCTTATTAGTCATTCATTTCTATGTGGTGTGAACTGTGACGCAAACTTAATAAAGGAGATGAGCTGTGTGTGGATGATTATCAGTTCTATCACCTTTCTGTCTACTAGTCTGGCACCATGTAGCTGACTTGACAGCAGGCCTAATTATTGCCCTTTATTATTATCAGCAGTGAGAGAGCTAACATGTCATTTTTTTAAGGGGAGTGAATTAATAATTAATTAATGAATCAGTGTCAGTCGTTTCTACAGCTAGGTCTCTCATTGTTCACAGCACCCCTGCCTGCCTCTCCATGCTTCACCGTGAAGGTTTGTTCTGCTAGAAAAAAACAAAGATTGAGATTGTCTGCCCCGCTTTATCAATCAGAATCTGTGCTCTTAAATATTTTAAATGTTTATATGGAGATTTACAAGTTTTACATGCATTTTACTTGCTCATACCGGAATGACATGCTTCAATAAAAGTACGCTTGCTGTGAAATATATTGCAAAAATGTACATTTCAGCTAGGATTTTTTTCTTCACCTTGTGAACACAAAAAAGAAAGCACACCAATGTTATCAGTTTAGTCTTTCGGCTGATGAGTCTCCGATTGTCTAGGGTTGGTTTAGAAATGTTATGCTGTTGTATTTAAGAGTTTGTAGGATTTGTTTCATTTTCAGCCTCCTATGATGCTGCAGCATGGAGTGAGACCCTTTTGGCCTTTATCTACAGTGCCTTCGGAAAGTATTCCAGCCCCCTTGACCTTTCCCACATTTTTAGGTCACAGCCTTATTCTAAAATATATTCAATTGTATTTTTTCCTCATCAATCTACACACTACCCCATAATGACAAAGGAAAAATATATATATATATATTTTGCTAATTTATTGCAATAAAAACATGGAAATATATATAAGCTTGGCACACCTGTATTTGGGGAGTTTCTCCCATTCTTCTCTGCAAATCCTCTCAAGCTCTGTCAGGTTGGATGGGGAGCGTCGCTGCACAGCTATTTTATGGTCTCCCCAGAGATGTTTGATCAGGTTCAAGTCTGGGCTCTGGCCACTCGAGGATATTGAGACTTGTCCCAAAGCCACTCCTGTGTTGTCTTGGCTGTGTGGTTAGGGTAATTGACATGTTGGAAGGTGAACCTTGACCCCAGTCTGATGTCCTGAGCACTCTGGAGCAGGTTTTCATCAAGGATCTCTCTGTACTTCGCTCCATTCATATTTCCCTCGTTACTGACTAGTCTCCCAGTCCCTGCCGCTGAAAAACATCCCCACAGTGTGACGCTATCACCACCATGCTTCAACGTAGGGATTGTGCCAGGTTTCCTCCAGACGTGACGCTTGGCATTCAGGCCAAAGAGTTCAATCTTGGTTTCATCAGACCAGAGAATCTTGTTTCTCATGTTCTGAGAGTCTTTAGGTGCCATTTGGCAAACTCCAAGCCAACTGTCATGTGCATTTCACTGAGGAGTGGCTTCCGTCTGTCCACTGTACTGTAAAGGCCTGATTGGTGGAGTGCTGCAGAGATGGTTGTTTTTCTGGAAGGTTCTCCAATCTCCACAGAGGAGCGCATTGAGTGACCATCAGGTTCTTGGTCACCTCCCTGACCAAGGCCCTTCTCTCCCAATTGCTCAGTTTGGCAGGGCAGCTAGCTCTAGGAAGAGTTTTAGTGCTTCCAAACTGACTCCATTTTAGAATAATGGAGGCCGCTGTTTTTCTTGGGGACCTTGAATGCTGCAGAAATTTGTTGGTACCCTTACCCAGATCTGTTCCTTGACACAAGCCTGTCTCTGAGCTTTACGGACAATTCCTTCGACCTCATGGCTTGTTTTTTTGTCGGACATGCAATATCAACTGTGGGACCTTATATAGACAGGTGTGTGCCTTTCCAAATCACTTCCAATCAGTTGTATTTACCACAGGTGGACTCCAATAAAGTTGTAGAAACATCTGAAGGATGATCAATGGACACAGGATGCACCTGCGCTCAATTTCGTATCTCATAGCAAAGAGGCTGAATACTTTCTTTGCAGCCCAGAGAAATACCGTAGTAAGCTGCAGGGATGGTCAGAGCTGCATTGGTTTTTGGTAAGAAATTGAGTAAATGAACCCAAAGCATGACTGCTGTCTTTCCATGTCCACAAACTGCTTTCATGGTAATGAACCAAATGTTATTTAAAGTGAACTCTTTAATGCTGCTGGGAAGCATGCACACAGAACCATATAGACATAGTTCTCTATGAGAACCATATAGAAATAGTTCTCTATGTCTGCATATATAATCCTCACACTTCCTATAGAGCCGACCTTAGCAAGTAATACCCACCCAGCTGCAAGGACTCGGAGTGTCAGTGATGGAGGTTTCTGCCCTCACAACCAGGTGGACAAGGACACACACACATTCTATAATTCACATATTCTAGGCTATGGGTACACATTCATTTAGAGAATTCCTTGGACCGACAGCCAAGTGGATAGGATAATTACGGAGACCTTGAGCTTATGGACTGCTCAATATCTTAGCTGTGATTGTATAGACACATTAGAAAAGCTAATGACTGAAGCAGTGATTGTCAACCAATTCACAGCCACAGCAGAGTATAGCCCGTTTCTCTTCTCACGGCTCACTGGACTGTGGACACACAGAAACGCTGCCTGTCTGCCTCCGTTTTAAAGGAGAACAGATACAGTTTGAAATCGGAAGTTTACTTACACTTAGTTTGGAGTCATTAAAATGTTTTTCAACCACTCCACAAATTTCTTGTTAACAAACTATAGTTTTGGCAAGTTGGTTAGGACATCTACTTTGTGCAATACACAAGTAGTTTTTCCAACTTATTCACTGTATCACAATTCCAGGGGGTCAGAAGTTTACATACGCTAAGTTGACTGTGCCTTTAAACAGCTTGGAAAATTCCAGGAAATTATGTCATGGCTTTAGAAGCTTCTGATAGACTAATTGACATCAATTGAGTCAATTGGAGGTGTACCTGTGAATGTATTTCAAGGCCTACCTTCAATCTCAGTGCCTCTTTGCTTGACATCATGGGAAAATCAAAAGAAATCAGCCAAGACCTCAGGAAAAAAACATTGTAGACCGCCACAATTCTAGTTCATCCTTGGGAGCAACGTTCATCTGTACAAGCAATAGTACTTAAGCATAAACACCATGGGACCACGCAGCCGTCATACTGCTCAGGAAGGAGACATGTTCTGTCTCCTAGAGATGAACGTACTTTGGTGCGAAAAGTGCAAATCAATCCCAGAACAACAGCAAAGGACCTTGTGAAGATGCTGGAGGAAACAGTTACAGAAGTATCTATATCCACAGTTAAACAAGTCCTATATTTACATAATCTGAAAGGCCGTTCAACAAGGATAAAGCCACTGCTCCAAAACCGCCATTAAAATGCGAGACTACGGTTTGCAATTGCACATTGGGACAAAGATTGTACTTTTTGGGGAAATGTCCTCTGGTCTGATGAAACAAAAATAGAACTGCTTGGCCATAATGACCATCATTATGTTTGGAGGAGAAAGGGGGAGGCTTGCAAGCCGAAGAATACCATCCCAACTGTGAAGCACGGGGGTCGCAGCATCATGTTGTGGGGGTATGATGCTGCTCATGTTGTGGGGACATCAAATCAAACTTTATTTGTCACATGCGCCGAATACACGTAGACCTTACCGTGAAATGCTTACTTACAAGCCCTTTACCAACAGTGCAGTTGAAGAGTTTTAATAAAATATTTACCAAATGAACTAAAGCAAAAAGTAACACTAACGCTGAGCTGTATTTTACAGCTGAGCTGCATAGCCCAATCTGCGTCCTCTTTCCCCTCTCTTTTCTTCACGCAAATGACTGGCATTTGGGCCTGTTCCCGGGAAAGCACTATATCCTCGTCGAACTCGTTTAAAGGAAAAAGCTTCAAGTTCGTGGTGAGTAATTGCTGTTCTGATGTCCAGAAGTTTTTTTTCGGTCATAAGAGACGATAGCAGCAACATTATGTAAAAAATAAGTTACAAACAATGCAAAAAAAGGAACAATATAGCACAGTTGGTTAGGAGCATGTGAAACTTCAGCCATCCTCTTCGGCGCCAAGTACTTCCACTTGCTTCCGTTCAGCCATGAGCATTAGTGAGGTCGGGCACTGATGATAGGCCTGTCTCACAGTCGGCGTTCCAATTCATCCCAAAAGTGTTCGATGGGGTTGAGGTCAGGGCTCCATGCAGGTCAATCAAGTTCTTCCACACCAATCTCTACAAACCATTTCTTTATGTACCTTGCTTTGTCAGGGATGTGAACTAGTCACCTTTTGGTGAAATTCACCGTTATGGATCCAAAATAGGTGACCTACGTGATTCGAGTAGATCCAATTAGAAAAGTGGGGGGCATTGGATCACTACTGGCTGTAAGTGAACAAGTGATGAGCATTTGGAGCAACGCTGTCTGTATCCAACTCTCAGCCAATTGTTCACATAACAGAATGCAGCGCAGCACATGACTGAAGAAATAGGCAACCAACTTACTAGTCACAGCATCCGTAGCCATGTGCACTTGATCGATGTCTGCTATACTAGCTACTATAATAGAGAGAAAATAGAATGCCTGTTTGTTTCATTATATTTCTACTTTAAGAAGTTTTATTTCCTAAGTGCAATATTTAGATGTGTGTGGTCACAAGCATTCTATTATAAAGGCTGTCATGGTTAACTGCAATAGTAGTTTATTGTTTTTTTTCTCAAGACGTGTCATTTTCAGTAAAGTCTAGGCAACAAATAACATTGGATTGCTTTCTTTATTTTTTTTAGCTGTGAGTTAGGTTCACATTAACCACTTGATCATGTAGATCATATTCTTTGTTTAATTAGTTAACCTGCATTTCCCCCTATCAGGGATTTCTTTTGCATGTTTCAGTGCAACAACAAAAAAAAGTCACCCTTTTGGGCCCTCAGCAGTTTGCATCCTTGTTTGTGCATTGTAATGCTGAAACAGGCATGGGCCTTACACAAATTTGTTTCCACAAAGTTGGAAGCACAGAGTCATCTAGAATGTCATTGTATGCTGTAGCGTTAAGGTTTCCCTTCACTGGACCTAAGGGGCCTAGCCCGAACCATGAAAAACAGCCCCAGACCATTTTTCCGCCTACACCAAATTTTACAGTTGGCACTATTCATTCGGGAAGGTAGCGTTCTCCTGGCGTCCGCCAAACCCATATTAGTCCGTCGGACTGCCAGATGGTGAAGCGGGATTTGTCACTCCAGAGAATGCGTTTCCACTGGCGGTGAGCTTTACACCACTCCAGCCGACATTTGGGATTGTACGTGGTGATTTTAGGCTTGTGTACAGCTGCTCAGCCATGGAAACCCATTCCCTGAAGCCCCCCGACTAACAGTTATTGTGCTGACGTTGCTTCAAGAGGCAGTTTGGAACTCTGTAGTGAGTGTTCCAACCGAGGACAGACCATTTTTGCGTGCTACGCATTTCAGCACTCGGCGGTCCCGTTCTGTGTGCTTGTGTGACCTACCACTTCGCACCTAGGCTGTTGTTGCTGCTTCCACTTCAAGGTTGGACTTGGGTATGGATGTGGGTATGCAGACCCACAAACCACTGCATCCCCTCATGATGCGTTACGATTTCATGTGGCCCCCACCCGATCAAAGTTGCCCATCCCTAAACAAGGGAATAGGGTGCCATTTGGGAGGTACCCTCAATGTCCTCCGGGTGGAAAGCAGCTGAGATGAGATGGGGGACAGACAGCAGTCTCATTGCATTCCCATCGTGTTACCAGGCATGGACGGCGTGTGAATCGGGCACACTGTGTGAACATCACACTTTCAATCTCTGTATCACACAACAACATAAGTCTCCTGATGCTTCTGCCAGGGCTTCCTCTGTGGCAGAGAGAGCGAGACCGTCGCCAGACAGAATGGCTTCTCCGTAACAAACTATACATATAGCGCCTAGCCTCATACCCATCATTATTATAATAACTGTGCTGAGAGAGACATTGAGGTGTTGTGTTATCTGAATGTGTTCATATTTTAGTCAAACAAATAACAAATACATTTTCCCATCTCCATATCATAGTTCTCCTATTATTATCCCAATATATTTACTTTCTCCTATCTCTCCTCACTACCAGTGTCATTTTGTCATGGCCTGTCCAGGACGTTAGTGTGAAGATTGATCATACCGCAGCCCATGGTCGCCCAAGGCTGGCTTCCTCATCGAAAATATAATCTTATGAAATCAATAACCTGCTTGGCTGTGATAATTGTTGGAGAATGAGAGAGGAAAGACAATAGCTCTGTCCAAAATGGCACCCTATTTCTACAGCGCACTACATTTGACCAGGCCCAAATGGCATTATGTAGAGAATAGGGTCCTATTTCAGAAGCAGCCTCTGGCTGACTGCAGGAGGTTGTAACAGATGGGTCTCCACTCCAGGCCAGTACAAGGTATTTTCTATATCCCGTAGGTGCAGCCCTGCCTGGCTCGGCCAGAATCGCCTCTCTATGTCCATGTGCCAGAGATTAAAGCTATTTTTGTGTGTCTTCTCTCAACAGAAAGAGCTGTGCAACATGATTCTGGACTGCTGTGCCCAACAGAGGACATACGAGAAGTTCTTTGGTCTTCTAGCAGGGGTAAGTAGACCAAATTAATATATTTTTACATGTTTTATTATATGAAATATAACAAAATATAACCACAATATACACTTCTCAAAAAAATAAAGGGAACACTAAAATAACACATCCTAGATCTGAATGAATGAAATATTCTTATTAAATACTTTTTTCTTTACATAGTTGAATGTTCTGACAACAGAATCATACACAAATTGTCAATGGAAATCAAATTTATCAACCCATGGAGGTCTGGATTTGGAGTCACACAAAATTTAAATCCAACGTTGATGTAATGTCCTTAAAACAAGTCCAAATGTGGCTGATCCAACGTTGATGTAATGTCCTTAAAACAAGTCCAAATGTGGCTCAGTAGTGTGTGTGGCCTCCACGTGCCTGTATGACCTCCATACAATGCCTGGGCATGCTCCTGATGAGGTGGGGGATGGTCTTCTGAGGGATCTCCTCCCAGACCTGGACTAAAGCATCCGCCAACTCCTGGACCGTCTGTGGTGCAACATGTCGTTGGTGGATGGAGCGAGACATGATGTCCCAGATGTGCTCAATTGGATTCAGGTCTGGGGAACGGGCGGGCCAGTCCATAGCATCAATGCCTTCCTCTTGCAGGAACTGCTGACACACTCCAGCCACATGAGGTCTAGCATTGTCTTGCATTAGGAGGAACCCAGGGACAACCGCACCAGCATATGGTCTCACAAGGGGTCTGAGGATCTCATCTCGGTACCTAATGGCAGTCAGGCTACCTCTGGCGAGCACATGGAGGGCTGTGTGGCCCCCCAAAGAAATGCCACCCCACACCATAACTGACCCACAGCCAAACCGGTCATTCTGGAGGATGTTGCAGGCAGCAGAACGTTCTCCACTGCGTCTCCAGACTCTGCCACGTCTGTCACGTGCTCAGTGTGAACCTGATTTCATCTGTGAAGAGCACGGCGCCAGTGGCGAATTTGCCAAACGTCCTGCACGGTGTTGGGCTGTAAGCACAACCCCCACCTGTGGACGTCGGGCCCTCATACCACCCTCATGGAGCCTGTTTCTGACCGTTTGAGCAGACACATGCGCATTTGTGGCCTGCTGGAGGTCATTTTGCAGGGCTCTGGCAGTGCTCCTCCTGCTCCTCATTGCACAAAGGCGGAGGTAGCGGTCCTGCTGCTGGGTTGTTGCCCTCCTACGGCCTCCTCCACGTCTCCTGATGTACTGGCCTGTCTCCTGGTAGCGCCTCCATGCTCTGGACACTACGCTGACAGACACAGCAAACCTTCTTGCCACAGCTCGCATTGATGTGCCATCCTGGATGAGCTGCACTACCTGAGCCACTTGTGTGGGTTGTAGACTCCGTCTCATGCTACCACTAGAGTGAAAGCACCGCCAGCATTCAAAAGTGACCAAAACATCAGCCAGGAAGCATAGGAACTGAGAAGTGGTCTGTGGTTATCACCTGCAGAACCACTCCTTTATTGGGGGTGTCTTGCTAATTACCTATAATTTCCACCTGTTGTCTATTCCATTTGCACAACAGCATGTGAAATTTATTTTCAATCAGTGTTGCTTCCTAAGTGGACAGTTTGATTTCACAGAAGTGTGATTGACTTGGAGTTACATTGTGTTTAAGTGTTTCCTTTATTTTTTGAGCAGTGTATATTTCATAGTAGCGGCAGGTAGCCTAGCGGTTAGAAGCGTTGGGCCAGTAACCGAAAGGTCACTGGTTTGAATCCCCGAGCCGACTGAATTAAACATCTGTCAAGGCATTTAACCCTAATTGCTCGTGTAAGTCACTCTGAATAAGAGCGTCTGCTAAATTACTAAAATGTAATACTTTTTTATGCCTGAGACATTCTTTTATTTAGTTGAAATCTGTTTATGTTGCATGGGGAAAATGGGAATTTCATCAACCTTGAAATTACATTTGTTGGTAAGCTTTAGGGTACAGTAGTACAGTTCACTAATGTGGCCTTTACCACTCTCCTTCAAGAGCACTAAGTTTAAAAACAACTTTATTCTATGATCAACTAACATTTTTAACCGTGACTGTTATTTTCTCAGAGGTTTTGTCTGCTGAAGAAGGACTACATGGAGAGTTTTGAGGCCATCTTCATGGAGCAGTATGAAACCATCCATCGCCTAGAGACCAATAAACTGAGGAACGTTGCTAGAATGTTCGCCCATCTCTTGTACACAGACTCAGTCCCGTGGAGTGTACGTATTGTTGCGCTCTACGGCGCCCTATTCCCTATATGGTGCACTTATAACCAGTAGAAAATATACAGTATCAGTCACAAGTTTGGACACCTACTCATTCCAGGGGTTTTCTTTATTTTGACTTTTTTCTACATTGTAGAATCAAACTGACGATGTCAAGACTATGAAATGACACTTATGGAATCATGTAGTAACCAAAAAAGTGTTTTTGATTCTTCAAAGTAACCACCCTTTGCCTTGACAGCTTTGCACACTCTTGGCATTTTCTCAACCAGCTTCATGAGGTAGTCACCTGGACTGCATTACAATTAACAGGTGTGATTGTTAAATTCCACATGAACTTTTATGTGCTTCTTCAAATCAGAATTAGAGAGAGCATACTTAAATTCACACAGGACACCGGATAAGACTGGAGATGTACTCCAGATATAACAGACTGACCCGAGCCCCCCGACACATAAACTACTGCAGCATAAATACTGGAGGCTGAGACGGGAGGACACTGTGGCCCCATACGATGATACCCCCGGACAGGGCCAAACAGGCAGGATATAACCCCACCCACTTTGCCAAAGCACAGCACCCACACCACTAGAGGGATATCTTCAACCACCAACTTACCATCCTGAGACAAGGCCGAGTATAGCCCACAAAGATCTCCGTCACGGCACAACCCAAGGGGGGGCGCCAACCCAGACAGGAAGATCACGTAAGTGACTAAACCCACTTAAGTAACGCACCCCTCCTAGGGACGGCATGGCAGAGCACCAGTAAGCCAGTGACTCAGCCCCTGTAATAGGGTTAGAGGCAGAGAATCCCAGTGGAGAGAGGGGAACCGGACAGGCAGAGACAGCAAGGGCGGTTCGTTGCTCCAGCGCCTTTCCGTTCACCTTCACACTCATGGGCCAGACTACACTCAATCATATGACCCACTGAAGAGATGAGTCTTCAGTAAAGACTTAAAGGTTGAGACCGAGTCTGAATCTCTCACATGGGTAGGCAGACCATTCCATAAAAATGTAGCTCTATCGGAGAAAGCCCTGCCTCCAGCTGTTTGCTTAGAAATTCTAGGGACAATTAGGAGGCCCGCGTCTGGTGACCGTAGTGTACTTCTAGGTATGTTTGGCAGCACAAAATCGGAAAGATGGGTAGGAGCAAGCCCATGTAATGCTTTGTAGGTTAGCAGTATAACCTTGAAATCAGCCCTTGCCTTAACAGGAAGCCAGTGTAGGGAGGCTAGCACTGGAGTAATATGATCACATTTTTTGGTTCTAGTCAGGATTCTAGTAGCCGTATTTAGCACTGAAGTGTTAGTGCTTTATCCGGGTAGCCGGAAAGTAGAGCATTGCAGTAGTCTAACCTAGAAGTAACAAAAGCATGGATTAATTTTTCTGCATCATTTTTGGACAAAGTTTCTGATTTTTGCAATGTTACGTAGATGGAAAAAAGCTGTCCTTGAAACAGTCTTGATATGTTCGTCAAAAGAGATCAGGGTCCAGAGTAACGCAGAGGTCCTTCACATTTTTATTTGAGACGACTGTACAACCATCAAGATTTATTGTCAGATTCAACAGAAGATCTCTTTGTTTCTTGGGACCTAGAACAAGCATCTCTGTTTTGTCCGAGTTTAAAAGTGGAAAGTTTGCAGCCTTCCACTTCCTTATGTCTGAAACACAGGCTTCTAGCGAGGGCAATTTTGGGGCTTCATCATGTTTCATTGAAATGTACAGCTGCGGTCCAACTCATCCCAAACCATCTCTTAATGTGTTTGAGGCAATCAGTTGTGTTGTAACAAGGTGTGGGGTGGTGTTCAGAAGATATCCCTATTTGGTAAAAGACCAAGTCCATTTTATAGCAAGAACAGCTCAAATAAGCAAAGAGAAACGACAGTCCATTAAGACATGGTCAGTCGCAAAAACCATCAAGTGCTATGATGAAACTGGCTCTCATGAGGACCACCACAGGAAAGGAAGACCCAGAGTTAACTCTGCTGCAGAGGATAAGTTCGTTAGAGTTTCCAGCCTCAGAAATTGCAGCCCAAATAAATGCTTCCGAGTTCACATAACAGACACATCTCAACATCAACTGTTCAGATGAGACTGCGTGTATCAGGCCTTCATGGTCGAATTGCTGCAAAGAAACTATTACTAAAGGACACCAATGAGAATAGGAGACAAATTTGACATGTTTGGTTCCAGCCACTGTGTCTTTGTGAGACGCAGAGTAAGTGAACAGATGATCTCTGCATGTGTGGTTCCCACCGTAAAGCATGGAGGAGGAGGGGTGATGGTGTTGGGGTACTTTTCTGGTGACACTGTCAGTGATTTATTCAAGGCACACTGAACCAGCATGGATACTACAGCCTTCTACAGCGATACGCCATCCCATCTGGTTTGAGTTTAGTGGGATTATCTATTGTTCTTCAACAGGACAATGACCCAAAGCACACATCCAGGCTGTGTAAGGGCTATTTGACCAAGAAAGAGAGTGATTGAGTGCTGCATCAGATGGCCTCCACAATCACCTGACCTCAACCCAATTGAGATGGTTTGGGGTGAGTTGGACCGCAGAGTGAAGGGAAAGCAGCAAATGTGGGAACACCAAGGCTGTTAGAAAAGCATTCCTCATGAAGCTGGTTGAGAGAATGCCAAGAGTGTGCAAAGCTGTCAAGGCAAAGGGTGGCTACTAATTTTAAAATATATTTGGATTTGTTTAACACTTTTTTGGGTTACAACATGATTCCATTATGTTTTATTTCCTAATTTTTATGTCTTCACTATTATTCTACATTGTAGAAAATAGTCAAAATAAAGAAGAACCCTTGAATGGGTAGGTGTCCAAACTTTTGACTGGTACTGTATATATATATTTTTTTATGGCACACAAGATACCGCACAATGCAAGTCTATCCAATGCGCTCTCCCGCCAATTTGTGCACATTCATTGTTTCGTAACTTAATTGTGTGAATTGTTTTCCTTGATTTAGTGTCTATTCTCCACTATATATATCACCACTAGTAGCCTACATTTACTGTTAATTCCTGTAATTTCTCATCTACAATGTTTGTTTGGTTATGGTAATTTCTGTTAATGCATTCAGTATATTATTAGTCTTTTACCGTACTCATGGCCAGTAGACACGTTGCTTGCAGAGCGCACAACCTATGCTACACCTGTGAGAAAGCGCTACTGTCAATGATGAGTAAGGACAGGCACCTGATTGCGCATAGAAGTTGGCTACCTGGCCTGCATGTAAATGTAGGCATATAAATGTGCTCATTTGGGGATCTGATGCTATTTCTAATTGTCTTAACGCACTACCACTAATGAGCTGTGGAGTCTGTTTTTTAAACATCCATTGAGAATGACACTCAATGTATTTGGAAGGTCTTTCCAGCTCTCTGCCTTTCGATAATCACTGAGCGTGAAAGGGGAAAATGTCATGCTCTGATCCAGTGGAAACTTTATTTTTTTAAATAGGTCTACCTGATGACCTCTTATCCCTTATGGAAAATAGCCTAAAGCTGTGTCTGTCCCGAGCTCACTGGCACGGCTGGACCAAAGTTTATAGTTTATACAATGTTTCAAGTTCGTTGCAGACAGGCCATGTGTAGCCAGTGTGATTTTATGTTTTTTTATCAGAATATTTTTGTTCTACCTGCAGGCTGCAATAAAATAAAATAAAGGGCTTTATGTAGGATATTTTTTACATAGTTGGCAATAGATGCAACATTTTAGCTTTATCATTTTCATTCAGATTTGAATACATTTTAATTAACCACATGACAATGATTTTGAGATACGATGGCGTTATTATACATTTAATTGTTAGAAGAAAATGTGCATATGAAAACCATAACTGGCACGTTGATTGGTGGAAATGTTCAGATAAATTGGCATGCCACATGACAAAGGTTGCCGACTCCTCGTGTAGCCTGTTACCGGCAACTTCAGGAGAGTAATGGCAGAATCTGCGAAAGCTAGCAGGAGCGGGAGGAGGATAGTCGGGTTAAGGGTTATCTTGATCTCTGACTCCCTCTTGAGTAATTTCTGTCTTATTTAATCAAACAGAATCAGAAGCATATAGTTGATTTTATTAAAATACATAGGGTGTGTCTATATGGAATAATACATGTTTAAACATTTCAACCAATCGATAGGCCGAAATAACCTTAAGACTTTCGGTCAGCCAAGATTTTTTGGGGTTGGTGATTTGATTTCCTTTAAACCGCTACTAATCTAGTTACACCGTCTGGGTTTTTCTCTCTCAGGTGCTGGAATGTATTAAAGTCAGTGAGGACACCACCACCTCATCCAGTCGTATCTTCGTCAAGATCTTGTTTCAGGAGCTCTGTGCCTATATGGGACTTCCCAGGCTCAATGAACGACTCAAGGATATGTAAGTCAATCTTGATATTTGTTGTCTGGCTCTGTTTTTCTTTATTGCCCATGAAAGGAAAAATAAAGTTGAATTAATTTAACTGAATGGAAAATGACTTTTTTTTCTATTTTCTGCTTCTGGTCTTTTCTGTGTCTTCCAGGACGCTGCAGCCTTTCTTTGAGGGTCTTTTTCCTCGTGACAACCCCAGGAACACCAGATTCGCCATTAATTTCTTCACCTCTATCGGCCTGGGTGGACTTACGTAAGTGCCTCCATCCTAATAATATGATAGTACGTGCCACCTAGCAGATGCTTTCATCCCAAGCGACGGCTCAATGTGTGCGTAGATTTGATGTATGTTTGTGATCTACAGGAGGATGCTGAGGGGAGGAAGGCTCGTAATAATGTCCGGAACAGAGTGAATAGAATCGCATCAAACTAATGGAAACCATATGTTAATGTATTTGATACCATTCAACTCATTCCGCTCCGGCCGTTACTAGGGCACTATAAAATCTGATACGGAGAACGCAGACTGAATCACTTAATCCACACAACAAAAACGGAATTCAACAATATCCGAAAATGTATTGAACTTATAGGTCATCAACGAAATGTATTTAAAAATAAAACTGATTTTATAGGGCAGTCCTCCCCAATTAAGGTGCCACCAACCTTCTGTGTTGTGATCCCTGTGTGATTTGAACCCACAACCTTGGCCTCTATAACAGGCTGGTGTATTGCGTAACCAGCCTCCTGTGATCTCTTGCCAGTGTCATAATTTCCACTCGCTCCTTCTCTCTCCTTTCATTCGCTCTCTCTCCTGCTCTATCTCTCCTCTTCATTACCACAGGGATGAGCTCCGTGAGCATCTAAAGAACGCCCCCAAGATTATCATGACCCAGAACCAGGAAGTGGAGTCGTCTGACACTGACTCGTCCTCTGACTCGTCCTCCTCAGACAGTGACAGCAGCAACAGTGACAGCTCTGACTCTTCCAGTGACTCCTCCTCATCCAGCAGCAGCTCAGGTACAGTCATTTTACCACCCTTACAGTAGCCTGGTCCCAGAGCTGTTTCTTATACTGTATTGACTTTGGTCATTGTCAGCACAAACAGCAGTTTAAACAGATCTGGGACCAGGCTACCCTAACTAGGCTTTTTATTGAAACACTTAGGTAGTTGCAATCCATTTACAACCAGCCCTCTTCTAACAGCAATATCTGAATTATTTCTGAGGAATTCAAAGTGCTTGTCCTTTAATTCATCCTTCGATAGTTTAGTATTTATTAACTGTCTGCCCTCCACATTCACCTCTACCTAATTATAATGCCTGTGTTGTGCTGTGTTGTGTCGGGGAGGTCCTGTCCCTGATGTGAGGGTGGCACAGCCTGTTGCCTGTGTGCGTGTGCGCGCGCCTGGGTTATGGGTCATTGCTTGCCTCACCTTGAAGAATGTCACTGTGTTGTACTCAGCCCCTCTCACTCGGCATGCTAATTATTTTAATTGACCAGCTCTATTGAAATGAAACTTGGATGTTTGAAGGACTTCACTGTTTCCCTGGAAAATGCTTCTCCCCAAATTCCATTTTGCAAAGGTTTTTATCCAAAGACCTGTTTAGGCAACCTCTTGTTTGATTGTGGGACATTAAGATGGCTTTTCGTGTCAGTCCCTTGCTGATGACATGCAACCACAGCCAACCGAGGACCTGTCTGTATTCACTTATTCAATTAAAGAAAAATGTCTGTCAGAGCAGAACTTGAAATGTCCTATTTGAGAAGAGAGCAGAAATTGTCCTGGAGAAAGATGTTCTCTACACAATCCCTGCTTTCACATCAAATAAATAGTTCTGAAATGACCTTGCACTGAAATGTCCTCTGAGCTTCTGTTGGTTCTCAATTGTCCTGAACATGATATCAAGCCTGTTTGAGATACTAGAGGTGTTTCCTGCTGTGATGTTGATGTGGCTATTTACCATTCATCCTGTGTGTTTGTATGCAAATATCTATGAAAAACATGCATGTAAAGACAGTCAGTCAGTCCCTGCAATGGCCACACACACACAAATACACCCTCCCTGCAGTCAGTGCTCTGGCAGTCTGGTGACTGTTTGACTGGTGTGGTGTTGGGTGTCCCTGGCCTGCTCTCTGTAGGGTAGAGTGACATGTTAACATGGCAGAGTAGGGCACTCCAGGCACCTGCTAAAAGCAGTCTGTCATCGCCACACATTGTCTGCACACACAGGTTGTGTCCGAAATCGCACCCTATTTCCTATTTAGTGCACTGTTTTTGAACAGGACCTACAGGGCCTAGAAGTGCACTATATATGGAATATGGTGCCATTTGGCGGACAATCTGTGTGTGCAGATGTTGGGCGATGACAGACTGTCATTGGGTGATTTTTCTTGTCTTTCTATTTTATTTTACAGCATATATAATGTCTCGCTCTATGGGATTGCAATGTGGTGTGCTGCATGCTTCTGGATTTATTTAGGTTCAAAATCTGGAATTATCTCGTGCTTCTAAGACGTACTTACTGTTTTACAGATTCTGACTCGAGGCGTAAGAAGAGCAAGGGCCAGAGAAAAAATAAGAAGAGTGACAAAGACGAGAAGAAAGACAAGATGACCAAGTCTAAGGCTTCTTCCAAAAATACCTCCTCAAATCAGAAGTCACCTCTGGAGGAACGGCCCAATAAGAGTCCGAGAAACGACAACCGTCGCCGCGATGACAGCAGTAGCGATGAGGAGGAGGCGGCGAAGCGCGGTGGGAGTAGACCAGAGCCTGAGGACCACCACAAATTCTCTCGCCACAGGGGTCGAGAAGAAGACGCGCCGCAACCCACGTATGAGAGACCCCACCGCGACCGTGGGGGGCACCAAGATGAGGAGCAGCCTCGTGGCAGGCCTGACAGAGGCAGAGACTACGAGGACAGTGACAGACATCCAGAGTCCCGCAGGCACAACCGGGACGATGGGGGGAAATATGATGGGAAACGCCAAGCACCCCAGGTTGACCAGGCTGACCATGACAGAGTCAGACACCACAGCCCTGAGAAAGAGAAGGAACCAGCCAGGTACAGAAACAGAGAGAGGTCAAAGTCACGGGAGAAGAGCAGCCGCAAGGAGAAAAACATGGATTCTTCCAGGAACGGGGTGGAGCAGCAAGCAGAGCGGGCGGACAAGGAGAACCGCCATCACTCTGACAGATACAGAGAACCCAGGAGAAATGAGGAACGGAGCAGGGATAGCTCCCCACGTAGACAGAGATAGCTGGACTGACGTTATTCAAAAAGGAAATATAGTAGGCTTACATTCCAATGTCCATACTAGCATACTACAAGTACATGTCCAGAACTTCATTCTAAGTAGTGTGCTAGTGTGAACGTTGAAACAGAGCCTACGCTGTAGTCATACTGTTCATAAGCCAGTTGTAAATTGGACTCATCAATCTCATCCTCTGCCATAGTTCTGTGCCTCTCAATGTATACATTTTATGCATAAAATGTATGTTTTATATCACCCAATGAAATGTCTTTCTTAGAAATGGTTCAGTGGTTGTATTGGAACAATAACAGTACAAAGCTCTGCTTGCAGAAGTAGTGTATATATGAAGGTTTCTTTCTATCAATGTAAGACTGGTAATGTCAAGAAAATGTGTGAAATTTGCATTTGATGCAACCTATTTTGTATTAGTGCAACCTATTTTTGAGGGGGGGGGGTAAAAAGAATAAGACAACATATTAAAAACCTTTCAACAGTTCAATTGTACTTGATTTATTACTAAATATTATACAGTATATTGAACTTGTTTGCACTATATTGAAACAGGTTAGAGGGGAAATACACCAGAGCAATGCATGGCAGTGTCCTTATAATTTAGCATATGCTTTGATCCAAAGCAACTTAGTCACGCGTGCATACATTTTACGTATGGCTGGCCCCAGCTGGAATCCAATCCATGACCCTTGGTGTTTCAAGCTCCATGCTCTACCGACTGAGCCACACATTGTCCACTTAAAAACATCGGGTGCCGTCTAAACTGAACACCTGTGATTAAAGAACATCAGCCAGTTCATAAAATGTTTGAATCGCTGCCATTTTTCGACACCAAGCAGGTGATCGTTAATACAGATCAATTCAAGGATCATTTTGAACATACTTGCAAGAATTAATTCAAGACCCTGTCATTATCACACACAGTATACAATATGCATGAATACATGCCTCTTACATAATTTACATACGTCTTCACACTGATCTCCAGATAGAGCCTACATTATTTGACCTTCAGCATTCTCCCTAAGGGTGTACTGTATGTATCAAAATACCACAGGGTACCACGAAAACTGGGTCATCTTTCATTTGTGTTTTGGCTAGTAGAATGGAAGATTTCTTCCGTTGGGATAGAATACGGAGTTCTGGGAAATCACTGGAATGAACTGGTGTCTGTCAGTAGAATCCTGCCTAGTGGATGAGAAGTGGATAGGAGGCAGATTCAAGCTTTGCTTTAAGATGTAACTGAAAAGTAGAAGCACAATAGAAATGATCAAATCAGCATAGACTACATATTCTGTTAAAAAGGACTAGCACTGTTAATATTTTAATTCATTTGGTTGGTTCTGTGCTAGGAAGGAAGACTGATGCCAGTGTTTTTGTTTTGTTATGCTGTTAAATTCTTTAACTACCAGTGTTCCTCAATTAAATTTTTCCTTTTCAAATATTAGATTCCAAGCGAAGAATAGGGTTCATTTCAACCGTCTTACGATTAATACAAACGGTTAAGAATTCATGGAGAACAATAGACAAGTTTCCCATACTGCAGATTATAGTGCCTGGTTGAGTCTCAGTGGGTTGTCTTGAAGGAATCTCTGACTCTTTCTCAGTTAATCTTTCCTTGAAATCTTGCATCGACCATCCTCTTCAGAATGCATTGCATAAGAAGGTCTGATAGGAGGGACCTTAGAACTCCAATAAGGTTGAAAAAGAAGCAAGGAGATAAATTGCGAGGAATGATAGGAAACTAATTGAGATAGAACCATGCTTTTCCGTTATCAGTTGCACTGGGTTAAGACTGCTCAACTCCCGAGACACAGAACAGTCTCTTTGGGGGGAATTCCGACCCGAGTTAAGCGCCAGTAAATGGAACGTAATTCCCGTTTGGGATGGTGTATCTACAGATACACTGTATTCTGGTTTTGACTTCATTTCTTCATAATTCCACCACCTTTACTCTTGATGAAACGAATAAGGTCGAGGCAACATCTGTTCCAAGTGGAACAACATTTACTTTATTTTTTATAGATTTTTTATTTTCCAATAATTTTGTTCTGAACTGAACCATTATTTTTTGTTCCGTTCCATTGTTCTGATCAGCAAAATAAAAATTCTGAACGGGTTCAAACACCCAAAAAGTATTGGTTAATATTGTTTTTTTTTCTGTTCCTTTTTAAACCTCTGAAATCGAAATTGTTTTTACATTTAGCTCAACATTAAATTACTTCCCCAATCAGTGCGGATAGAGCAGCGTGCTATGGAGAGGGTAAACTATTTAATCTTTAGAGGAATGTCTTTAAGAGCAAATTGTATATTGCATTAACAGCATGGTTTAATCATAATGAAAGACTATCACACACACTGTGCTGCCAGTAGAGGTACATGGGTCAAATCACTGGGGAAGCCAATCACGCTTGTAAGGTGGGTATGGTAACCTATGCTTCAGAGGGGAGGGGCAGATAAGCCTACACACTATGGTTGAATACTTATTTTCCACCATAATTTGCAAATAAATTCATTAAAAATCCTACAATGTGATTTTCTGGATTTTTTTCTCTCATTTTGTCTGTCACAGTTGAAGTGTACTTATGATGAAAATTACAGGCCTCTCTCATCTTTTTAAGTAGGAGAACCTGCACAATTGGTGACTGACTAAATGCTTTTTTGTCCCACTGTACACTTAGGTTGGAGTCATTAATTTAGGGCTGCAATCCCGTTAACGGGATCGATATGACAACAGCCAGTGAAAGTGCAGGGCGCCAAATTCAAAACAACAGTAGCTGATCGTGGACAACAGGAAAAGGAGGGCCGAACAGGCCCCCATTAACATTGATGGTACTGAAGTTGAGCTGGTCGAGAGTTTCAAGTTCCTTGGTGTCCACATCATCAACCAACTATCATGGTCCAAACACACCAAGACAGTTGTGAAGAGGGCACGACAACACCTTTTCCACCTTAGGAGACTGAAAAGATTTGTCCCCAGATCCTCTAAAAGTTCTACAGCTGCACCATCGAGAGCATCCTGACCAGTTGCATCACAACTGCTCGGCATCTGACCGTAAGGCGCAACAGAGGGTAGTGCGTTCTGCCCAATACATCACTGGGGCAAAACTTCCTGACATCCAGGACCTATATACTCGGCGGTGTCAGAGGAAGGCCCATAAAATTTGATTTGATATAAATCATTTGTTATAATTTACCAGTTTCTCACAGTTGTTTATCCTGGGAAAAGGGAGTGGTTTTGGATGGTAAATCTCGGTAACCGGGTTCCTGCCATTCAACCCTACTACACACACCCACACCCACTGGAAAAGATTTCCAGCTGGCAGGCAGACTGCAATACGTTTCTGAGTGACAGAGCGAGGGCTTTGCATAGGCAATTTTTGTGGGACTGGAAATAAAATGCTTGGAATGTTCCAGAACAGTTTAGATCACTTTCATTTCTGGTTCGTATTATTTTCCTCAAATAATTTAGTTATTGTCTGGTTTTCTGTTCTGTTCCCTGAAACGGTTCCATCCCTTGATAGAAATATCACTATTCTCCATGCACTCTCATTTACTAATTGATAAGAGGCTGAACTATTAATATGGGATTGTAAATATAAATTACAATTGTTTAATTGTATCTATTTAATCTATTTTACCTTATGATCGCTCGTGACAAATGTGAAACCAGTAATGTGGCAGCAAACTAAAGCATATCAACCAAGTTTATGAAATGCTGGCCTTATAACCTGCAGGGAGGAAATTTGGAGTCCCAAGCTATAGGCTTCTGTAGCCATGTGCAAATGACAGTTGAGTGCCAAACCTACCGAGTTGATTTATGATTTCTACAATGTTTTATCAAATCAAATGTATTTGTCACATACACATGGTTAGCAGATGTTAATGCAAGTGTAGCGAAATGCTTGTGCTTCTAGTTCCGACCATGCAGTAATATCTAACAAGTAACATAACCTAACAATTTCACAACAACTACCTTACACAAGTGTAAAGGAATGAGTACGAATATGTACATACAAATATATAAATGAGTGATGGCCAAACTGCATAGGCAAGATGCAGTAGATGGTATAGAGTACAGTATATACATATGAGATGCGTAATGTAGGGTATGAAAACATATAAAGCGGCATTGTTTAAAGTGGCTAGTGATATATTACATCAAAATGGTCAGAGGTGATGGTCGGATTTTTAATAATATGCCTGGACTTCTCTTTGTGTTCTTCACAATTTGTATTGTGTTAAATATTAGTACTATCGGTAGCCACCATCAATTATACCCACATACATTTATAACTGTCACTTTAGTGTTAGTTTCCTTAAATTTGAATCATTGTGTAATGCAGACCATAGGTAGCAGTTTAAATCTGGAGCCTGGCGCACAGTTGTCGATGACTGGACCATTGTCATCACAGTTCTGTGATTAGTGAGGTTTATTAGGTTAGATTTATAGGGCTACTTTTAACCACTATTGAACACTTTCTCACCTTCCAATATTTAATGGATTGAGCAATTGAATATGGCAACTTTCAGGATGAATCAAACCACTGTATTTTTGATTCACCGATATTTTTGGTGTAAAGCCTATCCGAACCTGTCTTTTTAAACTAACCCTAAATAATATACAAGATCAGAATATTTGTAAATCTACCAATTGGTGCTGAAAAGGAGACACTAACAGCTTACATACGGTAGGCAATACAGGTCACAGTTATGAAAACATAGGACACTAAGGAGGCCTTTCTACTGACTCTGAAAAACAGCAAAAGAAAGATGCCCAGGCTCTCTGCTCATCTGCGTGAATGTGCCTTAGGCATGCTGCAAGGAGGCATGAGGACTGCAGATGTGGCCAGGGCAATACATTGCAATGTCTGTACTGTGAGACACCTAAGACCGCGCTACAGGGAGACAGGACGGACAGCTGATCATCCTCGCAGTGGCAGACCACTTGTAACAACACCTGCACAGGATCGGTACATACGAACATCACACCTGCGGGACAGGTACAGGATGGCAACAACAACTGCTTGAGTTACACCAGGAACGCACAATCCCTCCATCAGTGCTCAGACTGTCCGCAATAGGCTGAGGGAGGCTGGACTGAGGGCTTGTAGGCCTGTTGTAAGGCAGGCCCTCACCAGACATCACCGGCAACAACGTTGCCTATGGGCACAAACCCACCGTCGCTGGAACATTTACATTACATTTACATTTAAGTCATTTAGCAGACGCTCTTATTCAGAGCGACTTACAAATTGGTGCATTCACCTTATGACATCCAGTGGAGCAGCCACTTTACAATAGTGCATCTAAATATTTTAAGGGGGGGTGAGAAGGATTACTTTATCCTATCCTAGGTATTCCTTAAAGAGGTGGGGTTTCAGGTGTCTCCGGAAGGTGGTGATTGACTCCGCTGTCCTGGCGTCGTGAGGGAGTTTGTTCCACCATTGGGGGGCCAGAGCAGCGAACAGTTTTGACTGGGCTGAGCGGGAACTGTACTTCCTCAGTGGTAGGGAGGCGAGCAGGCCAGAGGTGGATGAACGCAGTGCCCTTGTTTGGGTGTAGGGCCTGATCAGAGCCTGGAGGTACTGAGGTGCCGTTCCCCTCACAGCTCCGTAGGCAAGCACCATGGTCTTGTAGCGGATGCGAGCTTCAACTGGAAGCCAGTGGAGAGAGCGGAGGAGCGGGGTGACGTGAGAGAACTTGGGAAGGTTGAACACCAGACGGGCTGCAGCGTTCTGGATGAGTTGTAGGGGTTTAATGGCACAGGCAGGGAGCCCAGCCAACAGCGAGTTGCAGTAATCCAGACGGGAGATGACAAGTGCCTGGATTAGGACCTGCGCCGCTTCCTGTGTGAGGCAGGGTCGTACTCTGCGGATGTTGTAGAGCATGAACCTACAGGAACGGGCCACCGCCTTGATGTTAGTTGAGAACGACAGGGTGTTGTCCAGGATCACGCCAAGGTTCTTAGCGCTCTGGGAGGAGGACACAGTGGAGTTGTCAACCGTGATGGCGAGATCATGGAACGGGCAGTCCTTCCCGGGAGGAAGAGCAGCTCCGTCTTGCCGAGGTTCAGCTTGAGGTGGTGATCCGTCATCCACACTGATATGTCTGCCAGACATGCAGAGATGCGATTCGCCACCTGGTCATCAGAAGGGGAAAGGAGAAGATTAATTGTGTGTCGTCTGCATAGCAATGATAGGAGAGACCATGTGAGGTTATGACAGAGCCAAGTGACTTGGTGTATAGCGAGAATAGGAGAGGGCCTAGAACAGAGCCCTGGGGACACCAGTGGTGAGAGCACGTGGTGAGGAGACGGATTCTCGCCACGCCACCTGGTAGGAGCGACCTGTCAGGTAGGACGCAATCAAGCGTGGGCCGCGCCGGAGATGCCCAACTCGGAGAGGGTGGAGAGGAGGATCTGATGGTTCACAGTATCGAAGGCAGCCGATAGGTCTAGAAGGATGAGAGCAGAGGAGAGAGAGTTAGCTTTAGCAGTGCGGAGCGCCTCCGTGATACAGAGAAGAGCAGTCTCAGTTGAATGACTAGTCTTGAAACCTGACTGATTTGGATCAAGAAGGTCATTCTGAGAGAGATAGCGGGAGAGCTGGCCAAGGACGGCACGTTCAAGGGTTTTGGAGAGAAAAGAAAGAAGGGATACTGGTCTGTAGTTGTTGACATCGGAGGATCGAGTGTAGGTTTTTCAGAAGGGTGCAACTCTCGCTCTCTTGAAGACGGAAGGGACGTAGCCAGCGGTCAGGGATGAGTTGATGAGCGAGGTGAGGTAAGGGAGAAGGTCTCCGGAAATGGTCTGGAGAAGAGAGGAGGGGATAGGGTCAAGCGGGCAGGTTGTTGGGCGGCCGGCCGTCACAAGACGCGAGATTTCATCTGGAGAGAGAGGGGAGAAAGAGGTCAGAGCACAGGGTAGGGCAGTGTGAGCAGAACCAGCGGTGTCGTTTGACTTAGCAAACGAGGATCGGATGTCGTCGACCTTCTTTTCAAAATGGTTGACGAAGTCATCTGCAGAGAGGGAGGAGGAGGGGGGGAGGATTCAGGAGGGAGGAGAAGGTGGCAAAGAGCTTCCTAGGGTTAGAGGCAGATGCTTGGAATTTAGAGTGGTAGAAAGTGGCTTTAGCAGCAGCGACAGAAGAGGAAAATGTAGAGAGGAGGGAGTGAAAGGATGCCAGGTCCGCAGGGAGGCGAGTTTTCCTCCATTTCCGCTCGGCTGCCCGGAGCCCTGTTCTGTGAGCTCGCAATGAGTCGTCGAGCCACGGAGCGGGAGGGAGGACCGAGCCGGCCTGGAGGATAGGGGACATAGAGAGTCAAAGGATGCAGAAAGGGAGGAGAGGAGGGTTGAGGAGGCAGAATCAGGAGATAGGTTGGAGAAGGTTTGAGCAGAGGGAAGAGATGATAGGATGGAAGAGGAGAGAGTAGCGGGGAGAGAGAGCGAAGGTTGGGACGGCGCGATACCATCCGAGTAGGGGCAGTGTGGGAAGTGTTGGATGAGAGCGAGAGGGAAAAGGATACAAGGTAGTGGTCGGAGACTTGGAGGGGAGTTGCAATGAGGTTAGTGGAAGAACAGCATCTAGTAAAGATGAGGTCGAGCGTATTGCCTGCCTTGTGAGTAGGGGGGGAAGGTGAGAGGGAGAGGTCAAAAGAGGAGAGGAGTGGAAAGAAGGAGGCAGAGAGGAATGAGTCAAAGGTAGACGTGGGGAGGTTAAAGTCGCCCAGAACTGTGAGAGGTGAGCCGTCCTCAGGAAAGGAGCTTATCAAGGCATCAAGCTCATTGATGAACTCTCCGAGGGAACCTGGAGGGCGATAAATGATAAGGATGTTAAGCTTGAAAGGGCTGGTGAATGTAGGACTGGCAAAATGTGCTCTTCACTGAAGAGTCACGGTTTTGTCTCACCAGGGGTGATGGTCGGATTCGCATTTATCGTTGAAGGAATGATCGTTACACCGAGGCCTGTACTCTGGAGAGGGATCGATTTGGAGGTGGAGAGTCCGTCATGGTCTAGACCGGTGTGTCACAGCATCATCGGACTGAGTTTGTTGTCATTTCAGGCAATCTCAACGCTGTGCGTTACAGGGAAGACATCCTCCTACCTCATGTGGTACCCTTCCTGCAGGCTCATCCTGACATGACCCTCAAGCATAACAATACCATGAGCCATACTGCTCGTTCTGTGCGTGATTTCCTGCAAGACAGGAATGTCAGTGTTCTGCCATGGCCAGCGAAGAGCCCGGATCTTAATCCCATTGAGCACATCTGAGACCTGTTGGATCGGAGGGTGAAGGCTAGGTCCGTTCCCCACAGAAATGTCTGGGAACTTGCAGGTGCCTTGGTGGAAGAGTGGGGTACTTAATGCAGCTGTTGGCCACACCAGATACTGACTGTTACCTTTGATTTTGACCCCCCCCTCCTTTGTTCAGGGACACATTATTCCTTTTGTCATATCTATGGAACTTGTTCAGTTTATGTCTCAGTTGTTGAATCTTGTTCATACAAATATTTACACATGTTAAGTTTGCTGAAAATTAACACAGTTGACAGTGAGAGGGCGTTTCTTTTTTTTGCTGAGTTTATTTATACATGGATTTATTTCATTGATCCCTATTATTCTGAAACATTCTCTCCATAATTCATAGTGAGTCTGTCGAGAAAACTCAATTAAAGGTTCACCAAATTTAACTGGATGGCTTTAAATAATGTGCTGAAAACCCTATTGAATGAACACTCCAAGAAAAAATCTGTTGGCCAGCAAGTGGAAATGTGTACATTTCCTAAGTCTGAGTCGGGCCCTAAATCTGTAGAAGTGAAGGGGCACCAGTATCTGAAAGGAATGTAGCACCTCTGTGAATGGAGGTAATTTTAGATGCAGGAGTTTTAGATGCAGCCTACAGATTTTCACACATTTTCTCATTTGTCTCTTGGATGTGCTGGAGATAAGATTGTAGATCGACTAATTTTGCAACAATCAGGTATCTGTTTGATATTTTAGGCACAAGATGTGTACAATGTACTGTATATGGCATGGGTAACGTGCAATGTATGCATTGTGTAGATGTTTAATTGTGCCATGTACACTGCAGTGAAGGCTGCTGAGGGGAGAACGGCTCATAATAATGGCTGGAACGGCGCAAATGGAATGGCATCAAACCCATGGAAACACGTGTTTGATGTATGTGATACCATCCCACCAATTCCGCTCCAGTCATTATTGTGAGCCGTTCTCCCCTCAGCAGCCTACCACGAGCCCATCCTCCCCAATTAAGTTGCCACCAGCCTCCTGTGGTACACTGTTTTTTTTCTATACAGCAGTACTGTGTGCCTAAGAAAATATTCCCCCTTACGGACATTAACATTAATCCTATTTAACCCTTCAGAATACGTAACATTATAACAACAAGAGATGTTAGTTAGTTTGAGAAGTATTTACAGTGTGCCCTAAAGGATATATATGATATCCAATATATCGTAGTTATGTGATATATAACCTTTATTACCAGTCTCACAGATAGTAGATGTAAAGTGAATGAATGAAAGCAGCTGTAAATTGGTAATGGCTTTCTACTACCTATGAGCTTATTAAGAGGGGCATACTTAAGACAGAGGCACAAAGATACACTACATGGCCAAAGGTATGTGGACACCTGCTCGTCGAACATCTCATTTCAAAATCATGGGCATTAATAAGGAGTTGCTGCTATAACAACCATTTTTATGTGCTACACGCTTCAGCACTTGGCGGTCCAGTTCTGTGAGTTTGTGTGGCCTACAACTTCGCGGCTGAGCCTTTGTTGCTCCTAGATTTTTCCACTTCACAATAACACCACTTACAGTTGACCGGGGCAATTCTAGTAAGGCAGACATTTGACGAACTGACTTGTTGCTGAAGAAGTGTCTCACTGAAGAATGCCTCTACAGTAGGCTAGGTAGAACTAGGGATGTGTGGATGGATGTAGCCTAATTTACTATTTTACTGGAGCAGTGTGCAATTTCATGTACATTTACTGGTGTCCCACTGAAGAATGTTTCTCTCTGTACCGTAGGTCGGGAAGGGATGCATTTGAAGATGGATGCATGTAACTATAGTACCTGTCCGGAACAATTACTAAGTGTGCAAGTTTAATTCTAGATTAGGATTTTTTTTTACCCAAAATATGCTGAATAGGTGGTGTTCTATTAAAGAATGTAAATGTTACATTATAGATAGCCTACTACTAGAGATGCATTTGTGGATGTACAGTACCAGTCAAAAGTTTGGACACACCTACTCATTCAAGGGTTTTTATTTATTTTTTTACTATTTTCTACATTGTAGAATAATAGTGAAGACATCAAAACTATGAAATAACACATATGGAACCATGTAGTAACCAAAAAAGTGTTAAACAAATGAAAATATATTTTAAATTTGAGATTCTTCAGAGTAGCCACCCTTTGCTTTGATAAAAGCTTTGCACACTCTTGGCATTCTCTCAACCAGCTTCATGAGGAATACTTTTCTAACTGTCTTGAAGGAGTTCCCACATATGCTGAGCAATTGTTGGCTGCTTTCCCTTCACTCTGCGGTCCAACTCATCCCAAACCATCTCAATTGGGTTGAGGTCGGGTGATCGTGGATGCAAGGTCATCTGATGAAGCACCTTTGACTATTGGATGATCAAATAGCCCTTACACTGTCTGGAGGTGTGTTTGGGGTCATTGTCCTGTTAAAAAACAATTGAGAGTCCCACTAAGCGCAAACCAGATGGGATGGCGTGTCGCTGCGGAATGCTGTGGTAGCCTTGCTGGTTAAGTGTGCTTTGAATTCTAAATAAATCACTGACAGTGTCACCAGCGAAGCACCCCCACACCATCACACCTCCTCCTCCATGCTTCACGGTGGGAACCACACATCATCTGTTCACCTTCTCTGCGTCTCACAAAAACACGGAGGTTGGAACCAAAAATCTCCAATTTGGACTCATCAGACCAAAGGACAGATTTCCACCAGTCTAATGTCCATTGCTCATGGTTCTTGGCCCAAGCAAGTCTCTTCTTCTTATCGGTGTCCTTTAGTAGTGGTTTCCTTGCAGCAATTTGACCATGAAGGCCTGATTCACGCTGATTCACATAGTCTCCTCTGAACAGTTGATGTTGAAATGAAATGTGTCTGTTACTTAAACTCGGTGAAGCATTTATTTGGGCTGCAATTTCTGAGGCTGGTAACTCTAATGAGCTTATCCTCTGCAGCAGAGGTAACTCTGGGACTTCCTTTCCTATGGCGGTCCTCATGAGAGCCAGCTCATCATATCACTTGACGGTTTTTGCGACTGCACTTGAAGAAACTTTCAAAATTCTTGAAATTTTCCCCATTAACTGACCTTCATGTCTTAAAGTATTGATTGACTGTTGTTTCTCTTTGCTTATTTAAGCTGTTTTTGCCTTAAATATGAACTTGGAAAGAAATTCCATAAATAAACTTTTAACAAGGCACACTTGTTAATTGGAATGCATTCCAGGTGACTTCCCCATGAAGCTGGTTGAGAGAATGCCAATAGTGTGTAAAGCTTTCGTCCAGGCAAAGGGTGGCTACCTTGAAGAATCTCAAATGTAGAATATATTTAGATTTGTTTAACACTTTCTTGGTTACTACAAAATAGCTTCCAACACTCTACTCAGCAAACTGGATGCAGTCTATCACAGTGCCATCCGTTTTGTCACCAAAGCACCTTATACCACCCACCACTGCGACTTGTATGCTCTAGTCGGCTGGCCCTCGCTACATATTCGTCGCCAGACCCACTGGCTCCAGGTCATCTACAAGTCCATGCTAGGTAAAGCTCCGCCTTATCTCAGTTCACTGGTCACGATGGCAACACCCATCCGTAGCACGCGCTCCAGCAGGTGTATCTCACTGATCATCCCTAAAGCCAACACCTCATTTGGCCGCCTTTCGTTCCAGTACTCTGCTGCCTGTGACTGGAACGAACTGCAAAAATCGCTGAAGTTGGAGACTTTTATCTCCCTCACCAACTTCAAACATCAGCTATCCGAGCAGCTAACCGATCGCTGCAGCTGTACATAGTCTATTGGTAAATAGCCCACCCATTTTCACCTACCTCATTCCCATACTGTTTTTATACTGTTTAAAAAAAAATATATATATTTACTTTTCTGCTCTTTTGCACACCAATATCTCTACCTGTACATGACCATCTGATCATTTATCACTCCAGTGTTAATCTGCAAAATTGTATTATTTGCCTACCTCCTCATGCCTTTTGCACACATTGTATATAGACTGCCCATTTTTTTTCTACTGTGTTATTGACTTGTTAATTGTTTACTCCATGTGTAACTCTGTGTTGTCTGTTCACACTGCTATGCTTTATCTTGGCCAGGTCGCAGTTGCAAATGAGAACTTGTTCTCAACTAGCCTACCTGGTTAAATAAAGGTGAAATAAAAAATAAATAAAAAACATGATTCCATATGTGTTATTTCATAGTTTTGATGTCTTAACTATTATTCTACTATGTAGAAAATTGTATAAATAGAGACCAACCCTGGAATGAGTAGGTGTATCCAAACTTTTGACTGGTACTGTAAGTATTCTAACTATTTTACTAGAACACACTAAGTGTGTGCATTTTCAAGTGGCTTTACTCATGAATACATTTTAATCCAGAGAAGGAGAGGGTGTAGAACCACCTAACTAACTCGGCCACAGGAAGTTTATGAGAGGAGAGGAAGACCTCAGTGTGTGGGTTGTGTTCTGAACCCTGCATTTTACTTCTAAAATAGTAGGTTTACAGGATGACCAACACTATAGCATACAATTAAGTCTCATCTCCCAATAGATTGTTAATGTTGATTTTATTATTTTGAATACTTAAATATAGTTTATAACTGTGCGCATTTACGCATGTTTATTATAGTAAACACCAGCGATTAATGTCAAACTATTTTTATTTTTTAAATAAAGCTGAGAGAAATAAAACACTTTTTTTCAGAGCAGGAAGACAGAGTACTGGTAGCCTAATGTAGGCCATAGTCTACTGCGCGGGCTCAGGTAGGTCTGCTATTGCTGCCTCGGCCCCGGGATGAGCATGCGTGAAGGTTTTTTGGTCAAAGCAGAGCAAGCGCATGCAGCTCATCGCAGTCAAACATTCTGAGCGCGAGTCAGTGGAGAAGGCGTTTGGAACAACCCGCAAGAACAAAACGGAGACGGTTTTACTTTCCTGACATCCAAGGGTATCTACAGGTAATGCAATACACTGCAAGACGTGAGTTATTATCAAATGGATTTGAGCGGATTTCCTCATCATTTCACACCGAACCATTTGCAAGGTAAATAGATGGAGTCAACTGGACGTTCCCACTTTAACGAACTCCTTACATTTTTTCACTGAAATAATAGACATGGGGCATTATTCTTTCATTTTACGCGAAGTCTAGTCTGTTTTTGGAAGCAATTTTCTTAGTTGAAAGTTATTTGAAAGTTGAATTGCAATAAAAGTGTTATGTTGTGTCTTCAGAATTTGAAAGCGAGCTTGACTGCGCTGTGATGCGAGAATGTTATGTCAACTGAGCATCGTCGAGCGTAGTTTGTTCTCCTATTTTGCGGACCAGTAATGCACATGTTATTAATTTGTCTTGGCTCTTGCACACATGCCACCTGTTAGGAAATAAATCCATAGCTTCGTGTCAAGTGATGTCATATAATTTCCATGGTGGCTAAACATGGCATGCATTTAATCCAAAAAAGAAAGAAAGAAAATAAAAGGACATCTCCATATAATTATTAGGTTTTAAGGATTTCTGAGTCCGATTCAGTGATCGTTTTCAGGCTGGTCAGTTCACCTTGATTGTAGGCAATGAGTAAGATTGAAGAAATTAATAAATAAGTCCAGGGGAGAAGACTGAGAGTGGGCTAACGGTTTCGCTTTGTGCAGCCTAGTGATAATGCTGTCAATGGGCTACAAGCTTTGTTGTCATGAGATAATCCTTTACAAATCCATTATTCCGACGTAAAGTCTTGTCTTTTGCTGTCTGTTAGGTAAATGTGTTTTGTTTAAAATGAAGAGCTGATCTGCTTACAGTGCCCAGAATGCTGCTTGATAATTTTACAATAAGTGGATGATAAGTCAGTTAAGAACAAATTCTTATTTAGAATGACGGCCTACTGGGGAACAGTGGGTTAAGTGCCTTTTTCAGGGGCAGAACAACAGATTTTTACCCGGTCAGCTCGGGGATTCGATCCAGCAACTTTTCGTTTACTGGCCCGATGCTAGCCTACATTGTTACTGGCCCAACACTAGGCCACCTGCCGCCCGAATGAAAGTATATATCCACTTTTTGGATCTTGTCTGACATTGACAGCTTCTTCTTTATACACATTTTACTGCAGGGCAGAGTTAAGTGACAACCATTTTTCGCATGTTTCTGTCTATTAGTAGACAATACAGCTCTTAGAGCAGAATGCTTATCTTTAATGACATAAGTTTTATGAAGTATCAAAATAATGTCTTCTATTTAGATGTGCTTACTATATTTGGATATTTAGCCTTTATTTATTATTATTTTAAATTTTTATTTAACCTTTATTTAACTAGCCAAGTCAGTTAAGAACATATTCTTACTTACAATGATGGCCTACCAAAAGGCAAAAGGCCTCCTGCAGGGACGGGGCTGGAATTCAAAATAAAAATAAATGAAATAAAAATATAGGACAAACCACACATCACGACAAGAGAGACAACACAATACTACAAAAAGAGAGACCTAAGACAACAACACAGCATGGCAGCAACATATGACAACACAGTATAGTAGCAACACAACATGACAACAACATGGTAGCAACACAACATGGTAGCAGCACAAAACAGGGTAATAACATCATTGGCCACAGACAACAGCACAAAGGGCAGGAAGGTAGAGACAACAATACATCACGCAAAGCTGCCACAACTGTCAGTAGTAGTGTCCATGATTGAGTTGAATGAATGAAGAGATTGAGATAAAACTGTCCAGTTTGAGTGTTTGTTGCAGCTCGTTCCAGTCGCTAGCTGCATCAAACTGAAAAGACGAGGGATCCAGGAATGTACAGGGACTCATGCTGAGACCAAGGTCTCTTTCACATATGAGCACTGTATACACATCAATACACATCTAACACATCAATATACACTGAGTGTGCAAAACATTAAGAACCTTGACACAAACCAGTGCGCCTGGCACCTACCATACCCTGTTCAGAGGCACTTAAATCTTTTGTCTTGCCAATTCACTCTCTGAATGGCACACATACACAATCCATGTCTCAACTTTCTCAAGGCTTACAAATCCTTATTTAACATGTCTCCTCCCCATCATCTACACTGATTGAAGGGGAAAAACAAGTGACATCAATAAGGGATCATACTGTTGTTTTCACCTGGATTCCCCTGGTCAGTCTGTCATGGAAAGAGCAGGTATTCTTAATGTTTTGTACACTTAGTGTACACTATACATATCAATATGCTCATCAACATTCACATAAATTGCCCTAGAGGCACCAATTAATCCAACGTTAGTTTATCTTGAAAAGGGCAAAGCCAACAAATTAGCATCAACATCCTCTTTGATAACACTTGTTGCAGACGCTACACACTTTTAACTAACTTACAACAAAAGCTAGCTAGCTACTAGCTAGACCTTGGGACACCTACTGTTCACAATTGCAGTGACCTGTCTGCCTTTCCATTATTTTTCTTTACAAGTCAAAATGTGATTGGTTGAGACAACTGTTGCTCCAAACTTCTGCACTAATACAGTTGAGTGAGGTGATTCGATTATCTTCCACCGGGTGAAAAGTAATTGGAATTAGTTTTGGAATTAGTTTCGGAACAGGTCTGTCTCTGGGTGTGAAGCCAGGTGCCCTGTTCAAAGTCCACAGCTAAGTCGGCTCAAAACAAAAACATTAAGCATGTAGAGTAATGAATAGGAATCTGTGCAAAAGTGATTGCTTTTGATAAAGATGCTTTATCTGCTTCCCAATGAAAACTGGTTTGACTGAGTGGGGCAGATTACGGTTCGATAAGAGAAGGGTGCCCCTCCCTTACCTCTTTTTCCTGTTCATGTCATGGTCCATAGACCGATGCACCATTTTTCAGGTTAATAGAACTCCCTCAATGGCAGCTGCCTTCTATCTAGCTTCTGAGGGTTTAGCCAATGGCTGATTTAGCTAGCCAGGTTAATCTACCCAGAGACTACCAAAGAAAAATCCTGATTGGATATTTTTTCTCATCACCGTTAACCCTTTCCTTTCCAACGCAAGATTATATCAGAATATCATTGAAAAAATTCACATAATTACAATACCATTGAAAAATTATTGAAAAGATTAAATAGAAATTAAAACAACATTTTATATTTTAAAACTACAACAATTATTTTATAAATCCTTAGGGCTTCTCTGAAGGCGCAGGATGCGCTCACGGTTCCCCACTGGGTATAGTTAATTTAATAATAAGCTATTTTGATTGTGAAAAAATGGACTTGCTTTATTCAGTCAGAAATTATCATGCCAATATGATCCCCAGCCCCATTCCTCAATTCCAAATCAAGTCATGCGGGGCTGTTGTTAGGCTGAAATGAACTCAGGGTTGATTAATCGCCATCTAAGTCATAAGTAATAAGCTATTATCACTGCAAACTTCGCTCTTGTGCAAACAGTTAGGATAGGCCTATATGGTCCCTGTCCCTGTGACTGCTATTGTGTAGTGAGATGAGATAGCTTTTTAGGTGACTGGCAGACCTGGGTTAAAAATATATTTGAAATATTTAAAATACGTTTTAGCATTTGCTTTAAGGGAATTATATAGGGAATAGGGTGCCATTTGGGGTGCAGCCTGTAATTAGTCCCATTCTGTCTGGTATGATTTATAGAGCCTCCAACTCAGTGTGAAGGTGATCTATGGGATGCTTAAGCACTGTGTGTGTCCCAAATGTCACCCTATTCCCTTTATAGTGCACTAATTTTGACCAGAGCCCTATGGGCACTATATGGAGTAGGGTGCTATTTGGGACACAGACACTGTATCTCCTCGTCAGCCGTCCACCTGTCCTGTCCTGTAGCTATGGTTCTAATCATTCTCAGTTTATTGGAAGATAATTGTCTGCCATGTGATGGGGAAACAATGACATTGACACTGTTGACAGTGATATGATGAGCCTTGTCTAGCAGCACAACACTACTGTTTCACACCCAGAAGGAGAACCTGATATCACTGACACTATCTAACTATGATATGAATAAGTGATGCTGACTGTAACCAACTTCTTTGGCATTTATGGATTATATCAGTCAATGCATTTGGCATATTATAAACAGTACATTACTTGCATTAACTAACTGCAAGATGTTTTCTGGTCAAAGGTTACATAATTATATAAACTGTTAACAAAGTAGAATTAGCTAAATCAATTAATTGTTATATATATGAAATATGCCAATTCACACCTCTCTCTATTTCTCTCTCTCTCATTCTCTCTATGTCTCTATCTCTCTATCTTTCTTTCTGTGAATGCAGCAAATATATTCACATTCCGCAAGTAGGCCTATTTCTTCTTTTGGTGGAGCTGAGCCCAGGGGCTGCCTCTTCTAAAGGGGGCAGGAATGGGGCAGAAAGTAATACATTGCCTCCACATCTCTACAGCGCAAATGATAACTGACCGCACCGTGCCCAGGAGACTGGGTCTGTGTCCCAAATAGCCACCTATTCCCTTCCTAATATATCCCTATATAATGAATATGGTGCCATTTGGGTGGAGGGATGAAGAGATGGAGGGAAGGTCAGCTAGTTTTAGTAATTAGCAGGATGGAAGGTAGCGGAGAGGAAGGGGAGGAAGACTCTGATTTCTTTCTAAAGGGGTAATGAATCATATTGTGTTGTTCCTGACAGGACTAGGACGTTAGGTTATATATCAGGAGAAGAAGAAAGAGAGAGAGAACACAGTCTGTCAGAGAACAACCAATAGAGATTGTATGTGCAAAATCCATGCTGCAAACTTTTATATACCATTTAGCTGACTTGCAACTTACAGTTCTGTGAGTGCATATATTTTTATATATACTGTATGTGACACAAGCTGGAATTGAACCCACATCTCTGGTGTTGCTAGGACTATGCTATTATTAGCTGAACCACACATGACTATTCTTTTTTTTTATGCCTTTATTAAACTAGGCAAATTCTTATTTTCAATGTTGGCCTGAGAACAGTGGTTTGTTCAGGGGCAAAACGACAGATTTTTACCTTGTCAGCTCGGGGATTCGATATTGCAACCTTCCAATTACTAGTCCAATGCTCTAACCACTAGGCTACCTGCCACCTTCTTGTGTGTTTGTCTTAGGTACTTCTTCCCAGTGATATAGACGAGTCGCTAAACTTTTAGTCACTAAACTTTTAGTCCAAGTTGAGTCCCAAGTCCCCAGTGCTCGAGTCCAAGTCCGAGTCACCAATGGTCGAGTCACGAGTCGAGTGACGAGTCCCTAAGGCATTTTTTAAAATGAATAAATAATAATAATTTTAAAAATACTTAGCGCCGGTAATATGGGTCATAGCTTTTGAACAGTTAGGGCTAGGGTTTTCTCTGTAGAAAGAGAGAGGCTTGTCAGAACCTGACTATGGAATGAAATTGGGAAAGTGGGAGGGTTGAGCAAGACAGCCTACTTTTCTATACTCAAGGGGGAGAAATACAATCAAAGCTAGAGACTATTGTTTTACTTAATACTATTGTTTTTAACTTCGTAAAGCAGCTTGTGTTCCTTAACCAGACAAACCGGTAGCTAACGACTATGGAAGGCTGGCAGAAGTAGAGTCTGCCTGCCTTCCATTTACCAAACACTCTTATCCTGAGTGACTTACATTAGTAAGTGCATACATTTTCATCTTGTCCCCCATGGGAATTGAACCCACAACCCTGGTGTTGCGAGTGCCATACTCTACCAAGTGAGACACATCACTGCAGCTTCCATTTCAACAACAGCTTATTGCAGCCAATATTTCTTTCCTTCAAGTGGACTTTTAATTCCTCCCCTACATCGGATATTGTCAGTTTGTCTAGTTGTGCTGTGTGGCTCACTGGCATGACACCCTCTAACTAAGCTCTCTTTATGCATGTGTTATTTCTCTGTTTGTTTGTCTCTTAATCAAAATGCTAATCACATGGCACAGCTAGCACACTGCCACGGGCTGCCAGGAAAAATACTAATTTGGCCATTTTCTTCTTGTCAGGAGCTAAAGGTCATTATTCCAATATTTGTAATCTAAAATATTAAGATATGCACTCATTGGAAAAGGCAATATACTGATGATCAGGCGATGGAACTGCATTTCAGTACTTTGTATTATGTAATAAAATAGTGTATCATCAGTTTATCGTGACTCAACACTATTATGGAACGATATGCAATACCTCAAACATGGACATGCCACCAGTAAAAACAGAACAGCAGGTATTGGCACAGGTCAGGGCCGGTATTCACAAAGCGTCTCAGAGTAGGAATGCTGATTTAGGATCAGGTCCCCACTCGTATTCATTATGATTTAAGAGACAACACTGATCCTAGATCAGCACACTATACTATTAGACTCTTTAGTTGACTACCATGTAAATAGTCTGGGTGGCCATTTGATTAATTGTTCAGCAGTCGTATGGCTTGGGGGTCGAAGCTGTTTTTGGTCCTAGACTTGGCACTCCAATACCGCTTGCCGTGCGGTAGCATAGAGAACAGTCTATGACTTGGGTGACTGGAGTCTTTGACCATTTTTTGGGCCTTCCTCTGACACTGCCTAGTTAACTACTCATTCAAGGGTTTTCTTTATTTTTACTATTTTCTACATTTTAGAATAATAGTGAAGACATCAAAACTATGAAATTACACATATGGAATCATGTAGTAACCAAAGAAAGTGTTAACAAATCAAAATATATTTTTGATTTTAGATTCCTCAAAATAGCCACCCTTTGCCTTGATGACAGCTTTGCACACTCTTGGCATTCTCTGAACCAGCTTCAGCTGGAATGCTTTTCCAACAGTTCCCACATATGCTGAGCACTTGTTGGCTGCTTTTCCTTCACTCTGTGGTCTTCATCACTCCTTCACTCTGCAACTCATCCCAAACCATCTCAATTGGGTTGAGGGTGGGTGATTGGGGATGCCAGGTCATCTGATGCAGCACTCCATCACTTTCCTTCTTGGTCAAATCGCCCTTACATAGCCTGGAGATGGGTTGGATAGTCCCACTAAATGCAAACCAGATGGGATGGCGTATCGCTGCAGAATGCTGTGGCAGCCATGCTGGTTAAGTCTGCCTTGAATTCTAAATAAGTCATTGACAGTGTCACCAGCAAAGTACCCCCACACCATCAAACCTCCTCCTCCATGCTTTACGGTGGGAACATGTGGAGATCATCCGTTCACCTACTGCGTCTCACAAAGACACGGTGGTTGGAATCAAAAATCTCACAATTGGACTCATCAGACTAGATTTCCACCGACAATCAGACAATCCATTGCTTGTGTTTCTTGGCCCAATCAAGTCTCTTCTTCTTATTGGTGTCCTTATTGGTGTCCTTCAATTCCACAAATTTACTTTTTATTTTTTAACTAGGCACGTCAGTGAAGATCAAATTCTTATTTTCAATGACAGCCTAGGAACAGTGGGTTAACTGCCTGTTCTGGGGCAGAACGACAGATTTGTACCTTGTCAGCTCGGGGTTTGAACATGCAACCTTCCGGTTACTAGTCCAACGCTCTAACCACTAGGCTACCCTGCCGCCCCAAGGAACACCTGTTAATTGAAATGCTTTCCAGGTGACTACCTCATGAAGTTGGTTGAGAGAATGCCAAGCGTGTGCAGCGCTGTCATCAAGGGTGGCTACTTTGAAGAATAAATTTTTTGTTTAACACTTTTTTTGGTTACAACTTGATTCCATGTGTTATTTCAGAGTTTTGATGTCTTCTCTATTATTCTAATATTCTATTAATATTAGAATAATATTATATTATTCTTATTATTAAAATAGTAGAAATAAAGAAAACCCTTGAATGAGTAGGTGTGTCCAAACTTTTGCCTGGTACTGTAGGTCCTGGATGTCAGGAAGCTTGGCCCCAGTGAGGTACTGGGCCGTACGCACTACCCTCTGTTGTGCTTTACAATCATATGCCGAGCAGTTGCCATACCAGTCGATGATGCAACCAGTCAAGATGCTCTCAATGGTGCAGCTGTAGAACTTTATGAGGATCTGGGGACCCATGCCAAATCTTTTCAGTCTCCGGAGGGGGAAAAGGTGTGGTTGTGCCCTCTTCATAACTGACTTGGTGTGTTTGGACCATGATAGTTCATTGGTGATGTGGATACCAAGGAACTTGAAACTCTCGACCCTCTCCACTTCAGCCCTGTTGATGTTAATGGGGGGCTGTTCAGACCTCCTTTTCCTATAGTCCACGATCAGCTCCTTTGTCTTGCTCACATTGAGGGAGAGGTTGTTGTCCCGGCACCACACTGCCGGGTCTCTGACCTGTCTCATCGTTGTCAGTGCCACTGTTGTGTCGTCAGCAAACTTAATGATGGTGTTGGAGTCATGCTTGGCCATGCAGTCATGGGTGAACAGGGAGTACAGGAGGGGACTAAGCACACAACCCTGAGGGACCCCAGTGTTGAGGATCAGCGTGTTGTTGCCTACCCATACCACCTGGATGCGGCCTGTCAGGAAGTCCAGGATCCAGTTGCAGAGTGAGGTGTTCAGTCCTAGGGTCCTTAGCTTAATGATGAGCGTTGTTGGTATTATGGTGTTGAACGCTGAGCTGTTGTCAATGAACAGCATTTTCATATTGGTGTTCCTTTTGTCCGGGAGGGAAAGTGCAGTGTGGAGTGCGATTGAGATTGTGTCATTTATGGATCTGTTTGGGGTGGTATGCAAATTGGAGTGGGTCTAGGGTTTCTGGCATGATGGTGTTGATGTGAGTCATGACCAGCCTTTCGAAGCACTTCATGGCTACCGACGTGAGTGCTACGGGGCAGTAATAATTTAGGCAGGTTACCTTCACTTTCTTGGGCGCAGGTTAAGAAAAATATAGTTTTTCCCAAACCTTAACCCCAAACCCATAAACCTTACCCTAACTCCTAACCCAAAACCTAATCCCTTACCCATAACCCTAATTCTAACCCTGACCCTAAACCTAACCCCTAAGCGTGAAATAGCTGGCAAAATGTCCACACAAGGATAGTAAAACCAAAACACACACACATAAACACACTGATGTAGGAGTGAGTTTAACTGTACTGATGCAACGTCAGGTTATCTGCTTCTACAGTTCTTTATTTATTTAAGGAATATATGCTTTGTATGTTTTAATTAATCTATCTGTGACCTTGGTTGAACCTTTCAGTTGGTCTGTCTTCTTCTAGGCCCTTACTGATATATTGTTATGAGCCCTGATATCTTCCTCTGGACCCATTACTCTCTTTGAGGTCAATGTTGTTTAAAAGGAAAAACAGCTCTTCTAGTGGGGTTAGAGTGGAGTGAAACCTTTAGTGTTTTAGCATACTCATGCAGAGGTGACCCTGGTTAAATATATATGTGATAAATTATTTAGGGATTTCTAGAAGTAAGAGTTTCAGTGAGATGATCGGTTGAATGTTAGTTACCACTGACAATGAAGCTGTTGTCTTTTTTCACATAAGATTTTAGAATTTCAAAATGTACTTAATCATGTTTCACTTCAGTTGAAATTGCCAAAGGCTACAACTGCACTGTCACACTTATTCAAAGCAGACTTCCTGACTGACAGTGACTGGGTAAAAAAATGCCTCATACATACAAGACTGTTGTCTTTTTTTCTCACATTTGATTTTAGAATTTCAGTGAGTCCTTAATTATTTTCCACTCAATTAAGGTTACCCTAGTTGTAGCAGCAGCCGCTTCTTTTTGTATGGATTTCAGTAAGAGTGATAGAGTCATCATATCAGTTACAAAAGTGTGAATCATTGCAAAAATCACAGAAATCTTGTGGATGCACTGCATGCTAAAAGAACAGGGCTGCAGGCAGCTGAGCAGAAATGGAAGAAAATTCATGAATCGTTCCACTCCCTCCTCGAAACCTTCTCTTCCTCTCTATCTGCTGCTAAAGTCAATTTCTAACACTCCAAATGTCAAGCTTCTGTTTCCAACCCTGGGAAACTCTTCTCCGCGTTCTCCTCCCTCCTCCTTCTTCCACCTGCTACTTCCTCCCTCTCTGCGGATGACTTTGTCAACCACTTTGAAAAAAAGGTTGACGACATCCGCTCCTCATTCACCTGTAGCCTACTGAGCCCACTGATTCCACTCTCACAGAACTACCCTACGCCTTGACCTCTTTCTCCCCTCTCTCTCCAGATGAAATCCTACGACTAGTGGTGTTCACCCAACAACCTGCCCACTTGACCCATTCCCCTCCTCCCTTCTCCAGACCATCTCTGGAGACAACCTCCCATTACTCACCTCCCTCATCAACTTATCCCTGACCGATGTCTGCATCCCTTCTGACGTCAAGATGGCCAGAGTCACTCCTCTCCTCAAGAAACCAGCACTCTGCCACTCTGATGTCAAAAACTACAGAGCGGTTTCCCTTCTTTCCAAAACACTTGAGCGTGCTCTCTCTCACCAACTCACATTAGCTCTTTCAGAACAATCCTTTTGACCCTTATGGTGGAAATTACAAGATTATGTTATAATGCTGTTATTGCATCAAATGGTTGTTTTATGCAACAGAATAAGGGGTTGTTAGAACTCTCATCTGTGTGTATTCTACTGAGGATGGACCTCTAGAAGATTTTCCGATGTCTTAGGGTGATACCGCATTCCAGATCATGAGTTAATGTTTCTGTTCTATAAGGTACCAGGGAGAGATGACTCCAGGGACAGACGCTGGTCTCAGCACAGTGACATACTGTCTGCAGTGAATTATAAGTATCTTTCATACTAATCTTAACCTTGTGACCCATTCCTTAAATCTGTTGTTTGTCATGTAGACTGAAGGAGGATGGACTTTGATATAAAATGCTGTGGCTCAAACCAGCACGTTGCGTTCTCAGTGATCACCTCCACGGGTGATTACCGACCAGATCCATTACTGCACTAATTAAATAATAAAGTTAGATTGTTTTGAACAAATCTAAAAGTCTCTCCTTTTGATTACAATAATTCCACCTCACCCTAACCAGTCAAGGCGGCTCACTCAACTGAGACCACTCTCCTCTGTGTTACAGAGGCTCTCCGCTATGTGAAAGCTGACTCTCCTCTGTTCTCATCCTTCCCAAACTTTTATAGTCCCGTACCCCTTCAAACATTCATACCACCTCTAGCACCAGGGTCAGCGCACTCTCAAATGTTGTTTTTTGCCACCCTTGTAAGCCTGCTACACACACACACTATACAATACATTTATTAAACATAAGAATGAGTATTTGGCACAATCCGGCTCATGGGAAGTGACAAAGAGCTCTTAGGACCAGGGCACAAATCATAACATAATAATCATCAATAATTTTGCTCTTTATTTAGCCATCTTATATATAGAACCTTATTTGTTAATCAACAGTTGTGAATAACTCACCACGGGTTAATGAGAAGGGTGTGCTTGGAAGGATGCACATACAGTTGAAGTCGGAAGTTTACATACACTTAGGTTGGTGTCATTAAAACTCATTTTTCAACCACTCCACACATTTCTTGTTAACAAACTATAGTTTTGGCAAGTCGGTTAGGACATCTACTTTGTGCATGACACAAGTCATTTTCCAACAATTGTTTAAAGACATATTATTCCGTGTATAATTCACTGTATCACAATTCCAGTAGGTCAGGAGTTTACATACGGTAAGTTGACTGTGCCTTTAAACAGATTGGAAAATTCCAGAAAATGATGTCATGGCTTTAGAAGCTTCTGATAGGCTATCATTTGAGTCAATTGGAGGTGTACCTGTGGATGTATTTCATGGCCTACCTTCAAACTCAGTTCCTCTTTGCTTGACATTCGAAAATCAAAAGAAATTAGCCAAGACCTCAGAAAACAAATTGTAGACCTCCACAAGTCTGGTATTTCCAAATGCCTGAAGGTACCAGGTCCATCTGTACAAACAATAGTATGCAAGTATAAACACCATGGGACCACGCAGCCGTCATACTGCTCAGGAAGGAGACGCGTTTGGTGCGAAAAGAGCAAATCAATCCCAGAACAACAGCAAAGGACCTTGTGAAGATGCTGGAGGAAACAGGTATAAAATTATTTATATCCACAGTAAAATGAGTCCTATATCGACATAACCTGAAAGGCCGCTCAGCAATGAAGAAGCCACTGCTCCAAAACTGCCATAAAAAGCCAGACTACGGTTTGCAACTGCACATGTGGACAAAGATCGTACATTTTGGAGAAATGTCCTCTGGTCTGATGAAACTAAGATGGCCATAATGACCATCGTTATGCCACCATAATGTTTGGAGGAAAAAGGGGGAGGCTTGCAAGCCGAAGAACACCATCCCAACCGTGAAGCACGGGGTGGCAGCATCATGTTGTGGGGGTACTTTCCTGCAGGAGGGACAGGTGCACTTCACAAAATAGATGGGATCATGAGGCAGGAAAATTATGTGGATATATTGAAGCAACATCTCAAGACATCAGTCAGGAAGTTAAAACTTGGTTACAAATGGGTCTTCCAAATGGACAATGTCCCCAAGCATTCTTCCAAAGTTGTGGAAAAATGGCTTAAGATTAACAAAGTCAAGGTGTTGGAGTGGCCATCACAAAGCCCTGACCTCAATCCTATAGAGAATTTGTGGGCAGAACTGAAAAGGTGTGTGCAAGCAAGGAGGCCTACAAACCTGACTCAGTTACACCAGTTCTGTCAGAAGGAATGGGCCAAAATTCACCCAACTTATTGTGGGAAGCTTGTGGAAGGATACCCGAAACGTATGACCCAAGTTAAACAATTTAAAGGCAATGCTACCAAATACTAATTGAGTGTATGTAAACTTCTGACCCACTGGGAATGTGATGAAAGAAGTAAAAGCTGAAATAAATAATTCTTATAAATAATTATTATTCTGACATTTCAAATTCTTAAAATAAAGTGGTGATCGTAACTGACCTAAGACGGGGGAATTTCTACTAGGATTAAATGTCAGGACTTGTGAAAACTGAGTTTAAATGTATTTGGTGTAAAGTTCTGACTTCAACTGTAACTCTGCAATGTTAGGTTGTATTGGAGAGAGTCTCAGTCTTAAATCATTTTCCACATACAGTCTTTGCCTGTATTTAGTTTTCATGCTAGTGAGGGCAGTGAATCCACTCTCACATAGGTACCTGGTTGCAATGGGCAATGGTGTCTTAACAGTGCGATTTGCCAAGGCAAGAAACTCTAAGCGCAGCCCTATCCAGAAATCTGGCAGTTGCTTCTGATTCAATTAAATTTTCACAGAACCGCTTGTTGCAATTTCGCTGAGGCTCTCTTGTTCAGATATCAGTAAGTGGACTGGAGGCAGGTCATCAAAGGGATAACGAATCCAGTTGTTTGTGTAATCTGTTTTGGGAAAGTACCCACGTAATTGCACACCCAGCTCACTCAGGTGCTTCGCTATATCACATTCAACATTGTACGTAAGCTTGAGTTAATTTGCACACAAAAAAAACATACATTGATGGAAAGACCTGTGTGTTGTCCTTGTTAATGCAGACAGAGATGAGCTCCAACTTCTTAATCATAGTCAAAATTTTGTCCCCCACATTGAATATAGTTGCGGAGAGTCCCTGTAATCCTAGATTCAGATAATTCAGGTGAGAATAAACATCACCCAGATAGGCCAGTTGTGTGAGAAACTCGTCAACATGCAAGCGGTCAGACAAGTTAAAAAACGTGTCAAGACTTTGCCCCTCGTTATAACCAGCGTACTTCTGTATGTTGTAAGTGTTACATGGTCACTTCCCATATAATTGCATAATGCAAAAAATACACAAGAGTTCAGGGGCCTTGCTTTAACAAAGTTAACCATTTTCACTGTAGTGTCCAAAATGTTTGTCAAACTGTCAGGCATTCCTTTGACAGCAAGAGCCTCTCTGTGGATGCTGCAGTGCACCCAAGTGGCGTCGGGAGCAACGGCTTTCACACGCGTTACCATGCCACTATGTCTCCCTGTGTCACGTTCTGACCTTAGTTCTTTTGTTATGTCTTTGTTTTAGTATGGTCAGGGCGTGAGTCAGGTGGGTTGTCTATGTTCGTTTTTCTATGATTTGGTATTTCTGTCTTTGGCCTGGTATGGTTCTCAATCAGAGGCAGCTGTCAATCGTTGTCCCTGATTGAGAACCATATTTAGGCAGCCTGTTTTCACCCTTGAGTTGTGGGTGATTATTTTCTGTTGAGTGTTTGTATTCTGCACTAGACAGAATTGTTTCGGTTTCGTTCGTTCACTTTGTTGTTTTTGTTCAGTGTACAATTTATTTAAAAAAAATATGGACACTTACCACGCTGCGCATTGGTCCACACCTTCTTCCACCAACAACGGCCGTTACACCCTGTCATGGCTTTTGCGGCATCGGTACAGATATCACCACATCTTAAACACCAAAGTCCATTTGATGTCACAAAGCTGTCCAGTACTTTAAACATATCCTCTCTTGTTGTCCTGGTTTCCAGTGGTTTGCAGAAGAGGATGTCTTCCTTAATTGACCCTCCATAAACATAACGGACATATACCAGGAGCTGTGCCAGGTCCCACACATCTGTTGACTCATCCAGCTGTAAATCATATAATTCACTGGCTTGTATGCGAAGCAGTAATTGTTTCGAAACATCTCCTGCCATGTCACTGATGTGTCGTTTGATGAAGACATTGTCTGTATAGTTTTTTTGGCATTTTCCCCCAGCACTGTCCCAGCCATATGTATTTGACATTATGTTGTTATTTCACTGAAAACTAGATGGTTTAGTTTTATTTTTGGCTGTGAAACGAGGCTACTCAGGCGGGAAAAAACCTCACCCAAATGTATAGCCCCATTGGAAAATATAAATGTACTGTTTGAAAATGTTGTTTAAATACTGTTTAAATGTGGATCACATTTTTATTTGGCGTACCCCCGACAGGCATTGCGCTTACCCCAGTTTGAGAACAAGGGGAAATGCCCCTCCTTACATTCAGGCTATGCTTAAACCATACACCCGAACCTGAGCACTCCATTCTGCCACATCTGGTCTCTTGTCCCTCCCACCCCTACGTCTGAAACCCTACCTCTTTGAAGAGTATCTTAAATTACTTTGCTGTTAAATACTTTGTTGAGGGGAAATTTACTTGATACGATTGTGATGTGTTGCTTTCTCACCCAGCTATCTTAAGATGAATGCCCTAATTGTAAGTCGCTATGGATAAGAGCGTCTGCTAAGTGACTAGTATGTAAATGTAAATATAATGGATTCACTCTGTAAAACCCGTGCAAGAGAGAAGGAGTGAAAATCAGCAAGGCTCAAAGTTAAATGCATTAAAGAGGGGGGTTTCTGCCAAAGTAGGCATTAAGTTACATGTAGAATAATTTGTATGGAGAGAGAGAGAGAGAGAGAGAGAGAGAGAGAGAGAGAGAGAGAGACGTGTGAGTGCCAGACAGATTCCTCATGGGAATGCATGTGGGAAGCAAATTGAGGGTTCATTTGAATATTGAATCTAAATGTGATAATTTTACAGCTTCATCAAACTTGGGAAAGAGAGGTTGTTGACTCAGTTACAGCTGGGAAACATTACAGCACCTCTAATCCTTTTAACACTGACACCACAGAGCCATGCAGGGCAGGACACACACACGATTGAGGTTATGGGATCTCCCTCTTCGAGTGGACCTCCAGTCACAAGCGAGCGGCAGGAATACCTAGGATAGGAATACCTAGGATAGGATAAAGTAATCCTTCTCACCCCCCTTAAAAGATTTAGATGCACTATTGTAAAGTGGCTGTTCCACTGGATGTCATAAGGTGAATGCACCAATTTGTAAGTCGCTCTGGATAAGAGCGTCTGCTAAATGACTTAAATGTAAATGTAAATGTTATAGGGAACACACCACATTAACCAGGTCCTTATATGGGCCGAGAAACTGAGTGAGGGTCAGCTACAGTCAGTGGGCCACACACACACACACACACACACACATGGTCTGCTTCTGTCCCACAGTCCCTAACATCTGCACTGGGTCAATAGAAAAGGCCTTTTTATAGAAACATTCAATTTTGTACATTAAACATACTCCCTTATGGCAAGTGTACCACAGAGGGTTTTAAATAGAGTTTAACATACTGTAGGCTGTGTCTCAAATGACACCCTATTCCCTATATAGTGCAGAGGGCCCTGGTCAAAGTAGTGCTCTATGAAGGGAATAGGGTGCAATTGGGAGGCATCGATTGTCCCGTATGGCTAGTCGGCTACAGAGGGTAGCATAATGGTATCATTCTAATTCCCCTAGCCTGCCCTCCTTCTCTACCCTCAGCCTCAGGTAGGTGTTTCTGTCTGGGAGTAATATTACAGGGATCATGAAGACGTCCATTAGCCGAAGTGCATTGCTGTTGAATTTTTATGGTTCCACTATATAAATGGGAATTGTAGTAATGGTGAATGGCGCACTGCACCTCCTTCCTCTTTGCAAATGTTGTCATTATCCTCTCTGGGCCTGACAGAAATCACACAATCACACATAAATCACGTCTGAAATCACTACAGCCAGAATAGCCTTTATTTCTGTTGTATATGACTAGCCTGGGATATTCTGTTTCATTTTTTACTCTCAATGTTGTGGCTTAATATTTTATGAGGCTTTATTTTCCCTTTTTCATTCTATTTGTCTACTTTGAATCAAAGTGCAGTGCAAAGTGTGGCAGCAGGGCAGTCACAAATGTAGTGGTTAGAAGTCTATAGCTACAGCAGGGTTACCCAAACTCACTTCTGGGGACCCCTGGGCGCACGTCAAATTACCAAGTCATCATCAAGCTTTGATTAGTTCAATCCACTGTGTAGTGCTAGGGCGAAACCTATCTCATCCCCCAACTGACCTCACACTTACATCACAACCAGCTCTGCCATACAATACTACACAGATCTCACTGAACAACACTTGTAACCTGTCTGGTTCTTAGGGATAATCTATCCAGTGAGTGAGGATGCAAGTCAGTTATATTAGACGTAATCTGATTGCAGGGATGTTTAAATTCTAGCACAAAGGGCCCAGCTTGTAGGTTAACAACCAGGCTTGGTAAAGGCTGTGAGTTGATTGGTCCAGGCCAGATTAGGATTACTAACCCAGAGATAATTGTGAGGTTAAATAATCATAATCCTGAATGTGTAACAGCTGTCCGGCTCAACATCTCTAAAGCACGGTTATGATATTGAAAATAATTTCCCTACATTCCGTGGTGTAACGATGTAGCTAGCTACCGTGATAGTAAATCGCTTGTGATCTTTCATCATCTCTAATCCAGTGGGTCTCTTCAGTACACAAAATATGAGCGTAGTGTATTACATTATGTCACAGACTGTGAGTGATCGGTTTCCCCACTTCTGACCCTACTGTTGTGACACTGAGGAAACACAGCACATACCGTAGAGATAGATAATACACTGTTCTATTTCATTCTCTGACACAGCATACCATTGATATTTATGTGTGATAACTGATTATGTACATTCCTGGTATTCTCCCACATTTCCTCCCAGTATTTGAAATGTAGCTTTTTCTAGTATTTGCGTTTGATGGTGGTGTACACATTCAGTTGTTTGCTGTCTGTTTAATCTCCTGTAACTCTGTTAGTTCACTCTCACTTTCCACACAGTGTTCGTCCTGCTCCTTCATCTCTGTAAATAAATTGAGGCAGGACTCAGGACAAGGCAGCACTTGAATAGTGTCCTTAACCTTTTGTTATTTTGCTGCTATCCTGACTGTGTTGTCATCTTTTTTTAAAGCCATTGTAGTTCTCAGTAAATTGGCTTCCTTACACCTGCATCGTTGGTGGAAGCCAGCCAGTTCATTATAAAAGGTCAACCCAAGCTTATAATGTTTTGCCAAAACATGCACAGCACATGGCACACTCTCCTAGTGGCTTGTTCTTGGCCTGTCCCTGATTCAGTAGCTCTGACGCATGCTTCTCCAGGCACCTGCTGAGAGCTGGTCTGTTACCATCTGAGAGCTGCTCTGTTCCCTGAGCAGTAGTCTGTTCTCTAATCTATAGTAATATCAGTAGTGGTAGGATTATTTGTATTCACTGTATTGTCCTAGATGGGTAACTGGTTAGCAGCATACTGTGCACTGGTCTCTTCTTTTGTTCCATGTGCCTTTGTGTTTGGAGCACAACTGACTGACCGATTTTTTTCCATAGAAATATGGTTTCCACCCCCACAACACCCTGCCACCACCACCACCATGCCACCACCACCCCCCACACTACCATCACCACCCTACCACCACCATCAACCCCACCACCATGCTGCCACCACCACCATGTCACCCCCCCCCCAAGTTGCCACCACCACCACCAACACCCTTCCAACACCACCACCACACTGCCACTACCAACCTGCCACCTCCACTACCCTACCACCACAACCTTGGCACCCCCACCCTGCCACCACCACCATCCTGCCACCAGGAGGAATGTGTCCCATTTGAGACATGCAGTGTGATCAGAGCATGTTATGGGACACAGCCATCCATGATGTTAACTCGGATCGCCTGAATTGGTACTTGTCGTCCTCTAGAATGCTACTCTGACAGACTTGTCTCTCTAGAATGCTACTCTGACAGACAGGCAGGCATGGCTGCCCAGGCAATTACTGGGCCTACTGGGCACTATGACTTTCAGGTGTTCTCAGGGGGAGGAAAATCATTCAGAGAAACAAGTCTGATTTCCAACCTGTCAGAAAGCAAATGGAAATGCTTTGCCCTCTTGGTTAGGTTAGTCAGCTGCTTGGGCGAACAGCCTGAAGTTGTCAGGAATGAAGAGAAAAGTTTGAACATGACTGGAGAGTCACTTTCTCTACTCTTAATGAGAGTGCTTTCTCTTTCTTAGGCCAAACAACCGATCTTAATGTTGTTCCTCTTTCTGTTCTTAGTAATAGTGTCACATTCCACTCCTGTCTGTGGTGGGTTATGGTTATGTGCCTCTCATGTTAATAAGCTGCCCCTTAACCTCTGTGGCTTTATTGCCTAGCACCAAGCCATATGGTCCTCACAGCTTACAGGCAGGCCTCTCACTTTCTCTCTCTCCCTCCGTTTCTCTCTCTCTTTCTCTTACTCACTCTCAACTTTTATGTCACTGTGACTAGTACACAGAACCTGGCAACAAAGTGTGGCGTCATCGTTCTAGACAACAAGTAAATAGCTCATAGTACCATTATATATTGATACTTATTCACAGGATGGATGACTTTGTTCAAGGTGACTATGAAATGGAACTCGTTGCACACATATGTCATTACACGCGGTGGCAAATCCAGTGCTACTGGGTGCTATAGAGGAACCCACAGCGGGCCATTATAAATCAAGCAAGGAAACACTGTGGGAGACAGAGAGTTTGATATTCTAGCTTAAACATTGGAATCATCCCGTATGGCTCCAAATGTGGTTACATAAAACATTTGTTCTATTAGAATTCATGTGAAACCTTTGACATGTAATCTGACTCTGTGGGATATTTATCCAGTGTGTTAATGTCAGACTAACTCAGACTAGACCAGACTACAAATCCACCACAGGTCATTGAGCTCTGTTCACATTGTATTAACCTCTGATTCTAGACCAAACAGCTTTTTAACAGCTTGTAACCTGTGATCAAATGCCTTCCTACACTAAACCTGAGTCCTGATGGAAATCTGAACAGGGGTTTAGAAAGCCTGACTCTGCCATGCATAGATGAGAGGATAACTTTGTCTGAAACAATGAATGCACTGTACGACCAAACACGTCTTGATGTTCAATGCCTAGTGATCTCATGCATTTAGCTGATTATATAAGATTATATTAGGCAGAAACAAGCTTAGTGCGTAAATCATTATGTCATAAGCAGTGATGTAACTGTGGACTCAATCCAGGCTGTACCAGCCTAGCCAGTGGATGGACTTCCTCTCTTCAAATAATTTAATGAAGGGAGGGGAGGAGAGAGTATTTCTGTCTTCCTCAAATTCAGAATAGTGACAGGTTTCAGTCAGTGTGATGCAACTTGCCACTGGGAAGTTTCTGTGATTTTTATAGCCTACTTTTTGACACTTGGCAGCATACAGTACATACCATGCAATCCATGGCAAAGTCTACCAGGAAAATGTCCTCATGTTTCCACAGAACCTGAACATCACTTTTTAGAACATCGGTTTTAGTTGTACTATTTCCATCTAGGCCTACATGAATCCTCAACGACCTTGCCCACGCAAACCTGAAAAAGGTGGGAATCAGTGAGTTGGTGTCTGCTCTGCTGTTGACGTGCACTGAGGCTAATGGTCATGCTTTCCATTAAGCCTACCCACATTGAAATCATCACTCAAATACATGTACTGCTGTTTTCATAAAACACACCAAGGTAAAGCTCGGGAGGAAATTACATAATTGTGTAGTTTAGGAAGTCATGTACCTTTTCAGACAGTTAATGTATTCCATATTAAAAAAACGTTGGTCCGATGTTCATAGGTGGAAACACGAAAGCCTGAATCTTTGAGACCAAACGCCGGAATGAAGTCTCAAATTGGATTTGAGGCATGCATTACATGGGATATGTAAGAGAGGGATGTTTATCTCCAGGCCATCAGTCTGTTAAACAGTCATCAGTAGCTGACCTCCACATAGAACTCTGCCCTGCACCTTAGAAACTGCTTTGCCCTACATGCAGTACATACAGTCATTGAACACTGGTCACTTTAATAATGTTTACATACTGTTTTACCCACTTAATACAGTTGAAGTCGGAAGTTTACATACACTTAGGTTGGATGCATTAAAACTCGTTTTTCAATCACTCTACAAATTTCTAGTTAAAACGATAGTTTTGGCAAGTCGGTTAGGACATCTACTTTGTGCATGACACAAGTCATTTTTCCAATAATTGTTTACAGACTATTTCACTTATAAATATCACAATTCCAGTGGGTCAGAAGTTTACAAACACTAAATTGACTGTGTCTTTAAACAGTTTGGAAAATTCCAGAAAATTATGTCATGGCTTTAGAAGCCTCTGATAGGCTAATTGACATCATTTGAGTCAATTGGAGGTGTACCTGTTGATGTATTTAAAGGCCTACCTTCAATCTCAGTGCTTCTTTGCTTGACAAAAATAAAATAAAATAAAAAAGAAATCAAAAATCAAAAGAAATCAGCAAAGACCTAAGAAAATAAATTGGAGACGTCCACAAGTCTGGTTCATCCTTGGGACTCATTTCCAAATGCCTGAAGGTACCGTGTTCATCTGTACAAACAATTGTATGCAAGTATAAACACCATGGGACTTCGCAGCCATCATACCGCTCAGGAAGGAGACGCGTTCTGTCTCCTAGAGATGAACGCACTTTGGTGAGAAAAGTGCAAATCAATCCCAGAACAACAGCAAAGGACCTTGTGAAGATGCTGGAGGAAACAGGTACAAACGTATCTATATCCACAGTAAATCGAGTCCTATATCAACATGAACTGAAAGGCTGCTCAGCGAGGAATAAGCCACTGCTCCAAAACCGCCATGAAAAGCCAGACTACGGTTTGCAACTGCACATGGGGACAAATATTGTATTTTTTGGAGAAATGTCCTCTGGTCTGATAAAACAAAAATAGAACTGTTTGGCCATAATGACCATCGTTAGGGCCACCATAATGCTTGGAGGAAAAAAGGGGAGGCTTGCAAGCCAAAGAACACCATCCCAACCGTGAAGCACGGGGTGGCAGCATCATGTTGTTGGGGTGCTTTTGCTGCAGGAGGGACTGGTACACTTCACAAAATAGATGGCATCATGAGGGAGGAAAATTATGTGGATATATTGAAACAACATCTCAAGACATCAATCAGGAAGTTATAGCTTGGTCGCAAATCGTTCTTCCAAATGGACAATGACCCCAAGCATACTTCCTAAGTTGTGGCAAAATGGCTTAAGGACAACAAAGTCAAGGTATTGGAGTGGCCATCACAAAGCCCTGACCTCAATCTCATAGAAAGTTTGTGGGCAGAACTGAAAAAGCGTGTGCGAGGAAGGAGGCCTACAAACCTGACTCAGTTACACCAGCTCCATCAGGAGGAATGGGCCAAAATTCACCCAACTTATTGTGGGAAGCTTGTGGAAGGCTACCCGAAACGTTTGACCCAAGTTAAACAATTTAAAGGCAATGCTACCAAATACTAATTGAGTGTATGTTAACTTCTGACCCACTGGGAATGTGATGAAAGAAGTAAAAGCTGAAATAAGTCCTTCTCTCTACTATTATTCTGACATTTCACATTTTTAAAATTAAGTGGTGATCCTAACTGACCTAAGATTTTTACTTGGATTAAATGTCAGGAATTGTGAAACTGAGTTTAAATGTATTTGGCTAAGGTGTATGTAAACCTCCAACGTCAACTGTATGTATATACTGTATTCAAGTCATGGCTCATCATATATAACTACTACAGGGACTCTACAAGGTGTTTAAAGCGTGACACAGGGATGCTTGGCCCAAGTTGACTCTAATGACTATCACAGTTGTGTCAAGTTGGCTGGATGTTCTTTGGGTGGTTGACCATTCTTGATACACATGGGAAACTGTTGATCATGAAAAACCCAGCGGCATTGCAGTTCTTTACACAAACTGGTGCGTCTGGCACCTACTGCCATAACCCATTCAGAGGCACTCAAATATTTTGTCTTGCCCATTCACCCTCTCAATGGCACTCATACAGAATCCATGTCTCAATTCTCTCAAGGCTTCTTTGACATGTCTCCTCCCCTTCATCTACACTGATTGAAGTGGATTTAACAAGTGACATCAATAAGGGATCATAGCTTTCACCTGGTCTGTCTATGTTATGGAAAGGTCTTACTGTTTTGTATACTCAGTGTATATTCTGACATTGCTTATTCTGATATTTCGTAATTTCTTTCTTTTTACTTTTTGGATTATGCATGTGTTGTTTTGTGTTGCTGTTGGAGCTAGAATCACAAGCATTTCTCTGCATCTGCAATAACATCTGCAACTCTGTGTACATTACCAATACACTTTGATTTGATTTGAATCAGCAACTAGACGAAAACAAGCAGTCAGCTCAAAAGTTTAACCCCCTCCCTATGCACTATAATGGGATAGGAAACCCCCTCACTAGACATTCCAATGGGATAGGAAACCCCCTCACTAGACATTACAATGGGATAGGAAACCCCCTCGCTAGGCATTACAATGGGATAGGAAACCCCCTCACTAGACATTCCAATGGGATAGGAAACCCCCTCACTAGACATTCCAATGGGATAGGATAACCCATCTCTAGACATTATAATGGAATAGGATAACCCCTCGCTAGACATTATAATGGAATAGGATAACCCTCGCTAGGCATTATAATGGAATAGGAAACCCCTCGCTAGACATGATAATGGGATAGGAAACCCCTCGCTAGACATTATAATGGAATAGGATAACCCTCGCTAGACATTATAATGGAATAGGATAACCCCTCGCTAGACATTATAATGGAATAGGATAACCCCTCGCTAGACATTATAATGGAATAGGATACCCCTCGCTAGATATTATAATGGAAAGAAAATCACCCGCTAGACATTACGCTAGATATTATAATGGGAAAGGAAATCACCTCGCTAGGAATTACAATGGGATAGGAAACCCCCTCGCTAGATATTATAATGGGAAAGGAAATCACCTCGCTAGGAATTACAATGGGATAGGAAACCCCCTCGCTAGACATTATAATGGGATAGGAAATCCCCTCGCTAGACATTACAATGGGATAGGAAACCCCCTCGCTTGACTTTATAATGGGATAGGAAACCCCATCGCTAGACATTATAATGGGATAGGAAACCCCATCGCTAGACATTATAATGGGATAGGAAACCCCCTCGCTAGACATTACAATGGGATAGGAAACCCCCTCGCTAGGCATTATAATGGAATAGGATAACCTCGCTAGACATTATAATGGATAGGAACCCTCGCTAGGACATTACAATGGATAGGAACCACACTCGCTAGACATTATAATGGAATAGGATAACCCCCTCGCTAGACATTACAATGGAATAGGATAACCCCTCGCTAGACATTATAATGGAATAGGAAACCCCTCGCTAGACATTATAATGGAATAGGAAACCCTCGCTAGACATTATAATGGAATAGGATAACCCCTCGCTAGACATTATAATGGAATGGACCCCTCACTAGACATTATAATGGATAGGAAACCCCTCGCTAGACATTATAATGGAATAGGATAACCCCTCTTTACTAGACATTATAATGGAATAGGAAACTTGCTAGACATACTAATGGGATAGGAAAACTAGGACCTCGCTAGATTACATTATAATGGAATAGGATAACCCCTCGCTAGACATTATAATGGAATAGGATAACCCCTCGCTAGACATTATAATGGAATAGGATAACCCTCGCTAGACATTATAAATGCTAGACATTATATGGGATAACCCTCGCTAGACATTATAATGGAATAAGGATAAAACCCCTCGCTAGACATTATAATGGAATAGGATAACCCCTCGCTAGACATTATAATGGAATAGGATAACCCCTCGCTAGACATTATAATGGAATAGGCTAGACATTATAATGGGATAGGAAAACCCCTCGCTAGACATTATAATGGAATAGGATAACCCCTCGCTAGACATTATAATGGAATAGGAAACCCCTCGCTAGACATTATAGAATTGGAATAGGATAACCCTCGCTAGACATTATAATGGAATAGGATACCCCCTCGCTAGACATTATAATGGAATAGGATACCCCCTCGCTAGACATTATAATGGAATAGGATAACCCCTCGCTAGACATTATAATGGAATAGGATAACCCCTCGCTAGACATTATAATGGGATAGAAAACCCTAGACATTATAATGGGATAGACATTATAATGGAATAGGATAACCCCTCGCTAGACATTATAATGGAATAGGATACCCCGCTAGACATTATAATGGAGGATAACCCTCGCTAGACATTATAACCCCTCGCTAGACATTATAATGGAATAGGATAACCCCTCGCTAGACATTATAATGGAATAGGATACCCCCTCGCTAGACATTATAATGCGATAGAAAACCCCCTCGCTAGACATTACAATGGAATAGGATAACCCCTCGCTAGACATTATAATGCGATAGGAAACCCCCTCGCTAGACATTATAATGGAATGGAATAGACATTATAATGGAATAGGATACCCCTCGCTAGACATTATAATGGAATAGGATAACCCCTCGCTAGACATTATAATGGAATAGGATAACCCTCGCTAGACATTATAATGGAATAGGATAACCCCTCGCTAGACATTATAATGGAATAGGATACCCCTCGCTAGACATTATAATGGAATAGGATAACCCCTCGCTAGACATTATAATGGAATAGGATAAGCTAGACATTATAATGGAATAGGATAACCCCTCGCTAGACATTATAATGGAATAGGAAACCCCTCGCTAGACATTATAATGGAATAGGATAACCCTCGCTAGACATTATAATGGAATAGGATAACCCCTCGCTAGACATTATAATGGAATAGGATAACCTGGAATAGCTACATTACAAGACATTATAATGGAATAATGGGATACCCCCTCGCTAGACATTATAATGGAATAGGATAACCCCTCGCTAGACATTATAATGGAATAGGATAACCCCTCGCTAGACATTATAATGGAATAGGATAACCCCTCGCTAGACATTATAATGGAATAGGATAACCCCCTCGCTAGACATTATAATGGAATAGGATAACCCCTCGCTAGACATTATAATGGAATAGGAATAGGACACCCCTCGCTAGACATTATAATGGAATAGGATGCCCCCTCGCTAGACATTATAATGGAATAGGATACCCCCTCGCTAGACATTATAATGGAATAGGATAACCCCTCGCTAGACATTATAATGGGATAGGATAACCCCTCGCTAGACATTATAATGGAATAGGATAACCCCATTATAATGGGATAGGATACCCCCTCGCTAGACATTATAATGGGATAGGATAACCCCTCGCTAGACATTATAATGGAATAGGATAACCCCTCGCTAGACATTATAATGGAATAGGATAACCCCTCGCTAGACATTATAATGGGATAGGATACCCCCTCGCTAGACATTATAATGGAATAGGATAACCCCCTCGCTAGACATTATAATGGAATAGGATAACCCCTCGCTAGACATTACAATGGAATAGGATAACCCCTCGCTAGACATTATAATGGGATAGGAAAACCCCTAAGCTAGACATTATAATGGGATAGGAACCCCTCGCTAGACATTATAATGGAATAGGATAACCCCTCGCTAGACATTATAATGGGATAGGATACCCCTCGCTAGACATTATAATGGAATAGGATAACCCCTAGACATTATAATGAAATAGGATAACCCCTCGCTAGACATTATAATGGAATAGGATAACCCCTCGCTAGACATTACAATGGAATAGGATAACCCCTCGCTAGACATTATAATGGAATAGGATACCCCCTCGCTAGACATTACAATGGAATAGGATAACCCCTCGCTAGACATTATAATGGAATAGGATAACCCCTCGCTAGACATTATAATGGAATAGGATAACCCCTCGCTAGACATTATAATGGGATAGGATAACCCCTCGCTAGACATTATAATGGAATAGGATAACCCCTCGCTAGACATTATAATGGAATAGGATAACCCCTCGCTAGACATTATAATGGAATAGGATAACCCCTCGCTAGACATTATAATGGAATAGGATAACCCCTCGCTAGACATTATAATGGAATAGGATAACCCCTCCTAGACATTATAATGGAATAGGATCGCTAGACATTATAATGGAATAGGATAACCCCTCGCTAGACATTATAATGGAATAGGATAACCCCTCGCTAGACATTATAATGGAATAGGATAACCCCTCGCTAGACATTATAATGGAATAGGATAACCCCTCGCTAGACATTATAATGGAATAGGATAACCCCTCGCTAGACATTATAATGGAATAGGATAACCCTCGCTAGACATTATAATGGAATAGGATAACCCCTCGCTAGACATTATAATGGAATAGGATAACCCCTCGCTAGACATTATAATGGAATAGGATAACCCCTCGCTAGACATTATAATGGAATAGGATAACCCCTCGCTAGACATTATAATGGAATAGGATAACCCCTCGCTAGACATTATAATGGAATAGGATAACCCCTCGCTAGACATTATAATGGAATAGGATAACCCTCGCTAGACATTATAATGGAATAGGATAACCCCTCGCTAGACATTATAATGGAATAGGATAACCCCTCGCTAGACATTATAATGGAATAGGATAACCCCTCGCTAGACATTATAATGGAATAGGATAACCCCTCGCTAGACATTATAATGGAATAGGATAACCCTCGCTAGACATTATAATGGAATAGGATACCCCTCGCTAGACATTATAATGGAATAGGATAACCCCCTCGCTAGACATTATAATGGAATAGGATAACCCCTCGCTAGACATTATAATGGAATAGGATAACCCCTCGCTAGACATTATAATGGAATAGGATAACCCTCGCTAGACATTATAATGCGATAGAAAACCCTAGACATTTGGAATAGGAATGGACATTATAATGGGATAACCCCTCGCTAGACATTATAATGGAATAGGATAACCCCTCGCTAGACATTATAATGGAATAGGATAACCCCCTCGCTAGACATTATAATGGAATAGGAAAACCCCTCGCTAGACATTATAATGGAATAGGATAACCCCTCGCTAGACATTATAATGGAATAGGATAACCCTCGCTAGACATTATAATGGAATAGGATAACCCCTCGCTAGACATTATAATTATAATAGACATTATAATGGAATAGGATAACCCCTCGCTAGACATTATAATGGAATAGGATAACCCCCTCGCTAGACCCCTCGCTAGACATTATAATGGAATAGGATAACCCTCGCTAGACATTATAATGGAATAGGATACCCCCTCGCTAGACATTATAATGGAATAGGATACCCCTCGCTAGACATTATAATGGAATAGGATAACCCCTCGCTAGACATTATAATGGAATAGGATAACCCCTCGCTAGACATTATAATGCAATAGGAAACCCCTCGCTAGACATTACAATGGAATAGGATAACCCCTCGCTAGACATTATAATGGAATAGGAAAACCCCTCGCTAGACATTATAATGGAATAGGATAACCCCTCGCTAGACATTATAATGGATTATAATGGATAACCCCTCGCTAGACATTATAATGGAATAGGATAACCCTCGCTAGACATTATAATGGAATAGAAAACCCTAGACATTATAATGGAATAGGATAACCCCTCGCTAGACATTATAATGGAATAGGATAACCCCCTCGCTAGACATTATAATGGAATAGGATAACCCCTCGCTAGACATTATAATGGAATAGGATACCCCCTCGCTAGACATTATAATGCGATAGAAAACCCCCTCGCTAGACATTATAATGGAATAGGATAACCCCTCGCTAGACATTATAATGGAATAGGATAACCCTCGCTAGACATTATAATGGGATAGGATACCCCCTCGCTAGACATTATAATGGAATAGGATAACCTAGACCAATGGAATAGGATAACCCCTCGCTAGACATTATAATGGAATAGGATAACCCCTCGCTAGACATTACAATGGAATAGGATAACCCCCTCGCTAGACATTATAATGGAATAGATAACCCCTCGCTAGACATTATAATGGAATAGGATAACCCCTCGCTAGACATTATAATGGAATAGGATAACCCCTCGCTAGACATTACAATGGAATAGGATAACCCCTCGCTAGACATTATAATGGAATAGGATAACCCCTCGCTAGACATTATAATGGAATAGGATAACCCCTCGCTAGACATTATAATGGAATAGGATAACCCCTCGCTAGACATTATAATGGAATAGGATACCCCCTCGCTAGACATTATAATGGAATAGGATAACCCCTCGCTAGACATTATAATGGAATAGGATAACCCCTCGCTAGACATTATAATGGAATAGGATAACCCCTCGCTAGACATTATAATGGAATAGGATAACCCCTCGCTAGACATTATAATGGAATAGGAAAACCCCCTCGCTAGACATTATAATGGAATAGGATAACCCTCGCTAGACATTATAATGGAATAGGATAACCCTCGCTAGACATTATAATGGAATAGGATACCCTAGGGAATAACCCCCTCGCTAGACATTATAATGGAATAGGATAACCCCTCGCTAGACATTATAATGGAATAGGATACCCCCTCGCTAGACATTATAATGGAATAGGATAACCCCTCGCTAGACATTATAATGGAATAGGATACCCCCTCGCTAGACATTATAATGCGATAGAAAACCCCCTCGCTAGACATTATAATGGAATAGGATAACCCCTCGCTAGACATTATAATGGAATAGGATAACCCTCGCTAGACATTATAATGGAATAGGATACACCCTCGCTAGACATTATAATGGAATAGGATAACCCCTCGCTAGACATTATAATGGAATAGGATAACCCCTCGCTAGACATTTAATGGAATAGGATAACCCCTAGCTAGACATTATAATGGAATAACCCCTCGACTAGACATTATAATGGAATAGGATAACCCCTCGCTAGACATTATAATGGAATAGGATAACCCCTCGCTAGACATTATAATGGACATTATAAGATAGGATAACCCCTCGCTAGACATTATAATGGAATAGGATAACCCCTCGCTAGACATTATAATGGAATAGGATAACCCCTCGCTAGACATTATAATGGAATAGGATAACCCTCGCTAGACATTATAATGGAATAGGATAACCCCTCGCTAGACATTATAATGGAATAGGATAACCCTCGCTAGACATTATAATGGAATAGGATAACCCTCGCTAGACATTATAATGGAATAGGATAACCCCTCGCTAGACATTATAATGGAATAGGATAACCCCTCGCTAGACATTATAATGGAATAGGATAACCCCTCGCTAGACATTATAATGGAATAGGATAACCCTCGCTAGACATTATAATGGAATAGATAACCCCTCGCTAGACATTATAATGGAATAGGATAACCCTCGCTAGACATTATAATGGAATAGGATAACCCCTCGCTAGACATTATAATGGAATAGGATAACCTCGCTAGACATTATAATGGAATAGGATAACCCTCGCTAGACATTATAATGGAATAGGATAACCCCTCGCTAGACATTATAATGGAATAGGAAAACCCTCGCTAGACATTATAATGGAATAGGATAACCCCTCGCTAGACATTATAATGGAATAGGATAACCCCTCGCTAGACATTATAATGGAATAGGATAACCCCTCGCTAGACATTATAATGGAATAGGATACCCCTCGCTAGACATTATAATGGAATAGGATAACCCTCGCTAGACATTATAATGGAATAGGATACCCCCCCCTCGCTAGACATTATAATGGAATAGGATAACCCTCGCTAGACATTATAATGGAATAGGATAACCCCTCGCTAGACATTATAATGGAATAGGATAACCCCTCGCTAGACATTATAATGGAATAGGATAACCCCTCGCTAGACATTATAATGGAATAGATAACCCCTCGCTAGACATTATAATGGAATAGGATAACCCCCTCGCTAGACATTATAATGGATTATAATGGATAACCCCTCGCTAGACATTATAATGGAATAGGATAATGGAATAGAAACCCCTAGACATTATAATGGAATAGGCTAGACATTATAATGGAATAGGATAACCCCTCGCTAGACATTATAATGGAATAGGATAACCCTCGCTAGACATTATAATGGAATAGGATACCCCCTCGCTAGACATTATAATGGAATAGGATAACCCCTCGCTAGACATTATAATGGAATAGGATAACCCCTCGCTAGACATTACATTATAATGCTAGACATTATAATGGAATAGGAACCCCTCGCTAGACATTACAATGGAATAGGATAACCCCTCGCTAGACATTATAATGCGATAGAAAACCCCCTCGCTAGACATTATAATGGAATAGGATACCCCCTCGCTAGACATTATAATGGAATAGGATAACCCCTCGCTAGACATTATAATGGGATAGGATAACCCTCGCTAGACATTATAATGGAATAGGATAACCCCTCGCTAGACATTATAATGGAATAGGATAACCCCTCGCTAGACATTATAATGGATATAATGGACATTATAAGGATAACCCCTCGCTAGACATTATAATGGAATAGGATACCCCTCGCTAGACATTATAATGGAATAGGATAACCCCTCGCTAGACATTATAATGGAATAGGATAACCCTCGCTAGACATTATAATGGAATAGGATAACCCCTCGCTAGACATTACAATGGAATAGGATAACCCCTCGCTAGACATTATAATGGAATAGGATAACCCCTCGCTAGACATTATAATGGAATAGGATAACCCCTCGCTAGACATTACAATGGAATAGGATAACCCCTCGCTAGACATTATAATGGAATAGGATACCCCCTCGCTAGACATTATAATGGAATAGGATAACCCCTCGCTAGACATTATAATGGAATAGGATACCCCTCGCTAGACATTATAATGGAATAGGATAACCCCTCGCTAGACATTATAATGGAATAGGATACCCCTCGCTAGACATTATAATGGGATAGGATAACCCCTCGCTAGACATTATAATGGAATAGGATAACCCCCTCGCTAGACATTATAATGGAATAGGACCCCTCGCTAGACATTATAATGGAATAGGATAACCCCCTCGCTAGACATTATAATGGAATAGGATAACCCTCGCTAGACATTATAATGGAATAGGATAACCCTCGCTAGACATTATAATGGAATAGATAACCCTCGCTAGACATTATAATGGAATAGGATAACCCTCGCTAGACATTATAATGGAATAGGATAACCCCTCGCTAGACATTATAATGGAATAGGATAACCCTCGCTAGACATTATAATGGAATAGGATAACCCTCGCTAGACATTATAATGGAATAGGATAACCCCTCGCTAGACATTATAATGGAATAGGATAACCCCTCGCTAGACATTATAATGGAATAGGATACCCCTCGCTAGACATTATAATGGAATAGGATAACCCTCGCTAGACATTACAATGGAATAGGATAACCCCTCGCTAGACATTATAATGGCTAGACATAGGATAACCCCTCGCTAGACATTACAATGGAATAGGATAACCCCTCGCTAGACATTATAATGGAATAGGATACCCCTCGCTAGACATTATAATGGAATAGGATAACCCCTCGCTAGACATTATAATGGAATAGGATAACCCCTCGCTAGACATTATAATGGGATAGGATACCCCCTCGCTAGACATTATAATGGAATAGGATAACCCCTCCTAGACATTATAATGGCTAGACATTATAATGGAAAACCCTCGCTAGACATTATAATGGAATAGGATAACCCCTCGCTAGACATTATAATGGAATAGGATAACCCCTCGCTAGACATTATAATGGAATAGGAATAACCCCTCGCTAGACATTATAATGGAATAGGATAACCCTCGCTAGACATTATAATGGAATAGGATAACCCCTCGCTAGACATTATAATGGAATAGGATAACCCCCTCGCTAGACATTATAATGGAATAGGATAACCCTCGCTAGACATTACAATGGAATAGGATAACCCCTCGCTAGACATTATAATGGAATAGGATACCCCTCGCTAGACATTATAATGGAATAGGATAACCCGCTAGACATTATAATGGGATAGAAAACCTCGCTAGACATTATAATGGAATAGGATAACCCCCCTCGCTAGACATTATAATGGAATAGGATAACCCCTCGCTAGACATTATAATGGAATAGGATAACCCCTCGCTAGACATTACAATGGAATAGGATAACCCCTCGCTAGACATTATAATGGGATAGGATAACCCCCTCGCTAGACATTATAATGGAATAGGATAACCCCTCGCTAGACATTATAATGGAATAGGATAACCCCTCGCTAGACATTATAATGGAATAGGATAACCCTCGCTAGACATTATAATGGAATAGGATAACCCTCGCTAGACATTATAATGGAATAGGATAACCCCTCGCTAGACATTATAATGGAATAGGATAACCCCTCGCTAGACATTATAATGGAATAGGATAACCCCTCGCTAGACATTATAATGGAATAGGATAACCCCTCGCTAGACATTACAATGGAATAGGATAACCCCTCGCTAGACATTATAATGGAATAGGATACCCCCTCGCTAGACATTATAATGCGATAGAAAACCCCCTCGCTAGACATTATAATGGAATAGGATAACCCCTCGCTAGACATTATAATGGATAGGATACCCCCTCGCTAGACATTATAATGGAATAGGATACCCCCTCGCTAGACATTACAATGGAATAGGATAACCCCTCGCTAGACATTATAATGGAATAGGATAACCCCTCGCTAGACATTATAATGGAATAGGATAACCCCTCGCTAGACATTATAATGGAATAGCTAGACATTATAATGCGATAGAAAACCCCCTCGCTAGACATTACAATGGAATAGGATAACCCCTCGCTAGACATTATAATGGAATAGGATAACCCCTCGCTAGACATTATAATGGAATAGGATAACCCCTCGCTAGACATTATAATGGAATAGGATAACCCCTCGCTAGACATTATAATGGAATAGGATACCCCCTCGCTAGACATTATAATGGAATAGGATAACCCCTCGCTAGACATTATAATGGAATAGGATAACCCCTCGCTAGACATTATAATGGAATAGGATAACCCCTCGCTAGACATTATAATGGGATAGAAAACCCCCTCGCTAGACATTATAATGGAATAGGATAACCCCTCGCTAGACATTATAATGGGATAGGATAACCCCTCGCTAGACATTATAATGGAATAGGATAACCCCTCGCTAGACATTATAATGGAATAGGATAACCCCTCGCTAGACATTATAATGGGATAGGATACCCCTTCGCTAGACATTATAATGGAATAGGATAACCCCTCGCTAGACATTACAATGGAATAGGATAACCCCTCGCTAGACATTATAATGGAATAGGATAACCCCTCGCTAGACATTATAATGGATAGCTAGACATTATAATGCCCCTCGCTAGACATTACAATGGAATAGGATAACCCCTCGCTAGACATTATAATGGAATAGGATAACCCCTCGCTAGACATTATAATGGAATAGGATACGCCCTCCCCCTCGCTAGACATTATAATGGAATAGAAAACCCCCTCGCTAGACAATGGAATAGGATAACCCCTCGCTAGACATTATAATGGAATAGGATACCCCCTCGCTAGACATTATAATGCGATAGAAAACCCCCTCGCTAGACAATGGAATAGGAACACCCTCACCAGGAATTACAATTGGATTTTTAATTTTTTTAATGTTATTTATTTCACCTTTATTTAACCAGGTAGGCAAGTTGAGAACAAGTTCTCATTTACAATTGCGACCTGGCCAAGATAAAGCAAAGCAGTTCGACACATACAAGACACAGAGTTACACATGGAGTAAAACAAACATACAGTCAATAATACAGTAGAAACAAGTCTATATACGATGTGAGCAAATGAGGTGAGATAAGGGAGGTAAATGTAAAAAAAAGGCCATGGTGGCAAAGTAAATACAATATAGCAAGTAAAACACTGGAATGGTAGATTTGCAGTGGAAGAATGTGCAATGTAGAAATAAAAATAATGGGGTGCGAAGGAGCAAAATAAATAAATAAAATAAATACAGTAGGGAAAGAGGTAGTTGTTTGGGCTAATTTATAGGTGGGCTATGTACATGTGCAGTCATCTGTGAGCTGCTCTGACAGCTGGTGCTTAAAGCTAGTGAGGGAGATAAGTGTTTCCAGTTTCAGAGATTTTTGTAGTTCGTTCCTGTCATTGGCAGCAGAGAACTGGAAGGAGAGGCGGCCAAAGAAAGAATTGGTTTTGGGGGTGACCAGAGAGATATACCTGCTGGAGCGCATGCTACAGGTGGGTGATGCTATGGTGATCAGCGAGCTGAGATAAGGGGGGACTTTACCTAGCAGGGTCTTGTAGATGACATGGAGCCAGTGGGTTTGGCGACGAGTATGAAGCGAGGGCCAGCAAACGAGAGCGTACAGGTCGCAATGGTGGGTAGTATATGGGGCTTTGGTGACAAAACGGATGGCACTGTGGGATAGACTGCATCCAATTTGTTGAGTAGGGTATTGGAGGCTATTTTGTAAATGACATCGCCGAAGTCGAGGATTGGTAGGATGGTCAGTTTTACAAGGGTATAGGAAGGATAGGAAACCCACTCGCTAGGCATTACAATGGGATAGGAAACCCCCTCCATTGGCATTATAATTGGATAGGAAACTCTTCACTAGGCATTACAATGGGATAGAAAACCCACTTGCTAGGCATTATAGTGGGATAGGAAACCCCCTCGTTTGGCATTATACTGGGATAGGAAATCCCCTCGCTAGACATTATAATGGGATAGGATACCCCCTCGCTAGACATTATAATGGGATAGGAAATCCCCTCGCTAGACATTATAATGGGATAGGAAACCCCTTCACTTGGCATAATAATGGGATAGGAAATCCCCCTCGCTAGACATTATAATGGGATAGGAAATCCCCTCGCTAGACATTATAATGGGATAGGAAACCCCTTCACTTGGCATAATAATGGGATAGGAAATCCCCTCGCTAGACATTATAATGGGATAGGAAATCCCCTCGCTAGACATTATAATGGGATAGGAAACCCCTTCACTAGACATTCCAATGGGATAGGAAACCCCTTCACTTGGCATAATAATGGGATAGGAAACCCCCTCACTAGGCATTATAATGGGAAAGGAAACCCCTCACTGGGCATTATAATGGGATAGGAAATCCACTTGCTAGGCATTATAGTGGGATAGGAAACCCCCTCGTTTGGCATTATAATGGGATAGGAATCCCCTTGCTAGATATTATAATGGGATAGGAAATCACCTCGCTAGACATTATAATGGGATAGGAAACCCCCTCGCTAGACATTATAATGGGATAGGAAACCCCCTCGCTAGGCATAATAATGGGATAGGAAACCCCCTCGCTAGACATTATAATGGGATAGGAAACCCCCTCACTAGACATTATAATGGGATAGGAAACCCCTTCACTAGACATTATAATGGGATAGGAAACCCCTCACTAGACATTATAATGGGATAGGAAACCCCTCACTAGACATTATAATGGGATAGGAAACCCCTCACTAGACATTATAATGGGATAGGAAATCCTCGCTAGACATTATAATGGGATAGGATACCCTCGCTACCCCTCACTAGACATTATAATGGGATAGTATACCCCCTCGCTAGACATTATAATGGGATAGGAAACCCCTCGCTAGACATTATAATGGGATAGGAAACCCTTCACTTGGCATAATAATGGGATAGGAAACCCCTCGCTAGACATTATAATGGGATAGGAAATCCTCGCTAGACATTATAATGGGATAGGAAACCCCTTCACTAGACATTCCAATGGGATAGGAAACCCCTTCACTTGGCATAATAATGGGATAGGAAACCCCTCACTAGGCATTATAATGGGAAAGGAAACCCCTCACTGGGCATTATAATGGGATAGGAAATCCACTTGCTAGGCATTATAGTGGGATAGGAAACCCCTCGTTTGGCATTATAATGGGATAGGAATCCCCTTGCTAGACATTATAATGGGATAGGATACCCCTCGCTAGACATTATAATGGGATAGGAAATCCCCTCGCTAGACATTATAATGGGATAGGAAACCCCTTCACTTGGCATAATAATGGGATAGGAAATCCCCTCGCTAGACATTATAATGGGATAGGAAACCCCCTCACTAGACATTATAATGGGATAGGAAACCCCTTCACTAGACATTATAATGGGATAGGAAACCCCTCACTAGACATTATAATGGGATAGGAAACCCCTCACTAGACATTATAATGGGATAGGAAACCCCTCACTAGACATTATAATGGGATAGGATACCCCCTCGCTACCCCCTCACTAGACATTATAATGGGATAGTATACCCCCTCGCTAGACATTATAATGGGATAGGAAATCCCCTCGCTAGACATTATAATGGGATAGGAAACCCCTTCACTTGGCATAATAATGGGATAGGAAATCCCTCGCTAGACATTATAATGGGATAGGAAATCCCCTCGCTAGACATTATAATGGGATAGGAAACCCCTTCACTAGACATTCCAATGGGATAGGAAACCCCTTCACTTGGCATAATAATGGGATAGGAAACCCCCTCACTAGGCATTATAATGGGAAAGGAAACCCCTCACTGGGCATTATAATGGGATAGGAAATCCACTTGCTAGGCATTATAGTGGGATAGGAAACCCCCTCGTTTGGCATTATAATGGGATAGGAATCCCCTTGCTAGACATTGTAAATGGATAGGTAACTCCCTCGCTAGTCATTATAATGGGATATTAAACCACCTCGCTAGACATTATAATGGGATAGGAAAACCCCTCGCTAGACATTATAATGGGATAGGAAACCCCTTCACTTGGCATAATAATGGGATAGGAAATCCCCTCGCTAGACATTATAATGGGATAGGAAATCCCCTCGCTAGACATTATAATGGGATAGGAAACCCCTTCACTAGACATTCCAATGGGATAGGAAACCCCTTCACTTGGCATAATAATGGGATAGGAAACCCCCTCACTAGGCATTATAATGGGAAAGGAAACCCCTCACTGGGCATTATAATGGGATAGGAAATCCACTTGCTAGGCATTATAGTGGGATAGGAAACCCCCTCGTTTGGCATTATAATGGGATAGGAATCCCCTTGCTAGACATTATAATGGGATAGGATACCCCCTCGCTAGACATTATAATGGGATAGGAAATCCCCTCGCTAGACATTATAATGGGATAGGAAACCCCTTCACTTGGCATAATAATGGGATAGGAAATCCCCTCGCTAGACATTATAATGGGATAGGAAACCCCCTCACTAGACATTATAATGGGATAGGAAACCCCTTCACTAGACATTATAATGGGATAGGAAACCCCCTCACTAGACATTATAATGGGATAGGAAACCCCCTCACTAGACATTATAATGGGATAGGAAACCCCCTCACTAGACATTATAATGGGATAGGAAATCCTCGCTAGACATTATAATGGGATAGGATACCCCTCGCTACCCCTCACTAGACATTATAATGGGATAGTATACCCCTCGCTAGACATTATAATGGGATAGGAAATCCCTCGCTAGACATTATAATGGGATAGGAAACCCCTTCACTTGGCATAATAATGGGATAGGAAATCCCCTCGCTAGACATTATAATGGGATAGGAAATCCCTCGCTAGACATTATAATGGGATAGGAAACCCTTCACTAGACATTCCAATGGGATAGGAAACCCCTTCACTTGGCATAATAATGGGATAGGAAACCCCCTCACTAGGCATTATAATGGGAAAGGAAACCCCTCACTGGGCATTATAATGGGATAGGAAATCCACTTGCTAGGCATTATAGTGGGATAGAAACCCCTCGTTTGGCATTATAATGGGATAGGAATCCCCTTGCTAGACATTATAATGGGATAGGATACCCCTCGCTAGACATTATAATGGGATAGGAAATCCCCTCGCTAGACATTATAATGGGATAGGAAACCCCTTCACTTGGCATAATAATGGGATAGGAAATCCCCTCGCTAGACATTATAATGGGATAGGAAACCCCCTCACTAGACATTATAATGGGATAGGAAACCCCTTCACTAGACATTATAATGGGATAGGAAACCCCTCACTAGACATTATAATGGGATAGGAAACCCCTCACTAGACATTATAATGGGATAGGAAACCCCCTCACTAGACATTATAATGGGATAGGAAATCCTCGCTAGACATTATAATGGGATAGGATACCCCTCGCTACCCCTCACTAGACATTATAATGGGATAGTATACCCCCTCGCTAGACATTATAATGGGATAGGAAATCCCCTCGCTAGACATTATAATGGGATAGGAAACCCCTTCACTTGGCATAATAATGGGATAGGAAATCCCCTCGCTAGACATTATAATGGGATAGGAAATCCCCTCGCTAGACATTATAATGGGATAGGAAACCCCTTCACTAGACATTCCAATGGGATAGGAAACCCCTTCACTTGGCATAATAATGGGATAGGAAACCCCCTCACTAGGCATTATAATGGGAAAGGAAACCCCTCACTGGGCATTATAATGGGATAGGAAATCCACTTGCTAGGCATTATAGTGGGATAGGAAACCCCCTCGTTTGGCATTATAATGGGATAGGAATCCCCTTGCTAGACATTGTAAATGGATAGGTAACTCCCTCGCTAGTCATTATAATGGGATATTAAACCACCTCGCTAGACATTATAATGGGATAGGAAAACCCTCGCTAGACATTATAATGGGATAGGAAACCCCTTCACTTGGCATAATAATGGGATAGGAAATCCCCTCGCTAGACATTATAATGGGATAGGAAATCCCTCGCTAGACATTATAATGGGATAGGAAACCCCTTCACTAGACATTCCAATGGGATAGGAAACCCCTTCACTTGGCATAATAATGGGATAGGAAACCCCCTCACTAGGCATTATAATGGGAAAGGAAACCCCTCACTGGGCATTATAATGGGATAGGAAATCCACTTGCTAGGCATTATAGTGGGATAGGAAACCCCCTCGTTTGGCATTATAATGGGATAGGAATCCCCTTGCTAGACATTATAATGGGATAGGATACCCCCTCGCTAGACATTATAATGGGATAGGAAATCCCCTCGCTAGACATTATAATGGGATAGGAAACCCCTTCACTTGGCATAATAATGGGATAGGAAATCCCCTCGCTAGACATTATAATGGGATAGGAAACCCCCTCACTAGACATTATAATGGGATAGGAAACCCCTTCACTAGACATTATAATGGGATAGGAAACCCCCTCACTAGACATTATAATGGGATAGGAAACCCCCTCACTAGACATTATAATGGGATAGGAAACCCCCTCACTAGACATTATAATGGGATAGGAAATCCCCTCGCTAGACATTATAATGGGATAGGATACCCCCTCGCTACCCCCTCACTAGACATTATAATGGGATAGTATACCCCCTCGCTAGACATTATAATGGGATAGGAAATCCCCTCGCTAGACATTATAATGGGATAGGAAACCCCTTCACTTGGCATAATAATGGGATAGGAAATCCCCTCGCTAGACATTATAATGGGATAGGAAATCCCCTCGCTAGACATTATAATGGGATAGGAAACCCCTTCACTAGACATTCCAATGGGATAGGAAACCCCTTCACTTGGCATAATAATGGGATAGGAAACCCCCTCACTAGGCATTATAATGGGAAAGGAAACCCCTCACTGGGCATTATAATGGGATAGGAAATCCACTTGCTAGGCATTATAGTGGGATAGGAAACCCCCTCGTTTGGCATTATAATGGGATAGGAATCCCCTTGCTAGACATTGTAAATGGATAGGTAACTCCCTCGCTAGTCATAATAATGGGATATTAAACCACCTCGCTAGACATTATAATGGGATAGGAAAACCCCTCGCTAGACATTATAATGGGATAGGAAACCCCCTCACTAGGCATTACAATGGGATAGGAAACCCACTCGCTAGGCATTATAGTGGGATAGGAAACCCCCTCGTTTGTCATTATAATGGGATAGGAATCCCCTTGCTAGACATTATAATGGGATAGGAAACCCCCTCACTAGGCATTACAATGGGATAGGAAACCCACTCGCTAGGCATTATAGTGGGATAGGAAACCCCCTCGTTTGGCATTATAATGGGATAGGAATCCCCTTGCTAGACATTATAATGGGATAGGAAACCCACTCGCTAGGCATTACAATGGGATAGGAAACCCACTTGCTAGGCATTACATTAGGATAGGAAACCTCCCCACTAGGCATTACAATGGGATAGGAAACCCCCTCTCTAGAAACCCCCTTTAGGAACCATTCTAGATTGTATTGGAGAGCAGCCCTCAAGGCAAATGAATGACAGATAGATTGCTTGGAAATCTTATCTTTATCTGTAGTGCTGGGTTTTGTTTTGGGACTTTGCACCTGCTTTGTTCTCTAAGCTGACAGGATGTCCCTGTAAGACCTGCTATGTTTGTGTTTGTGTGTGTTTATGTGTGTGTTTTTGTGTGTGTAGTGGCCCTCTAAGAACCTGCCATGTGTCCACATCTCGGATCTCTTATTGAAGAGTACATCTGACACCAGCTGTGACTCAGACACTAGAGAGTCTCTCTGAGGGCTTCTGGGGGATCTCTGGGGTGAAGAGGAAAACAAACAGTCAGGATTGAAGTTGATCTAAGCTATTGATAATTTCCCGAATGTGTGTGTTCTGAGTTCTCTTCTCCGCATCTTTCAGAACACATAAACATCCTGTGTCATCTGCCACACACCCTCAGATAAACATTGAGATAGAGAGAGATTCTGTCAAATAGTGTATTTCTAGGAACTAGCTGCAGTGGCATGATGTACTGTAACTCGGCATAACATCTCCATTTTTTTGCCTGTTGTTATTATACTTCTTTAAAAGATAATTCTCCCCCCATTTCATGTCAGTGGTATGTCAAAGAGACTTATAAATTCCATTCAAACATATCAGTATAGTGTTATGTTGTTTGTGTGTGCATTGTGGAGGCCAGATCAGTATAGTGTTATGTTGTTGATGTGTGCATTGTGTAGGCCAGATCAGTATAGTGTTATGTTTTTTGTGTGTGCATTGTGGAGGCCAGATCAGTATAGTGTTATGTTGTTGGTGTGTGCATTGTGTAGGCCAGATCAGTATAGTGTTATGTTTTTTGTGTGTGCATTGTGTAGGCCAGATCAGTATAGTGTTATGTTTTTTGTGTGTGCATTGTGGAGGCCAGATCAGTATAGTGTTATGTTGTTGGTGTGTGCATTGTGTAGGCCAGATCAGTATAGTGTTATGTTGTTGGTATGTGCATTGTGTAGGCCAGATCAGTATAGTGTTATGTTTTTTGTGTGTGCATTGTGTAGGCCAGATCAGTATAGTGTTATGTTGTTTGTGTGTGCATTGTGGAGGCCAGATCAGTATAGTGTTATGTTGTTGGTGTGTGCATTGTGGAGGCCAGATCAGTATAGTGTTATGTTTTTTGTGTGTGCATTGTGTAGGCCAGATCAGTATAGTGTTATGTTTTTTGTGTGTGCATTGTGGAGGCCAGATCAGTATAGTGTTATGTTGTTGGTGTGTGCATTGTGTAGGCCAGATCAGTATAGTGTTATGTTGTTGGTGTGTGCATTGTGTAGGCCAGATCAGTATAGTGTTATGTTGTTGGTATGTGCATTGTGGAGGCCAGATCAGCATAGTGTTATCTTGTTGGTGTGTGCGCTGTGGAGGCCAGATCGGTATAGTGTTATGTTGTTGGTGTGTGTAGTGGAGGCCAGGTCAGTATAGTGTTATGTTCTTGGTGTGTGTAGTGGAGGTCAGATCAGTATAGTGTTATGTTGTTGGTGTGTGTAGTATAGGCCAGATCGGTATAGTGTTATGTTGTTGGTGTGTGCACTGTGGAGGCAGGACCTCCACCACTGGCTGGGTCTGGAAACGTCCAGGATTACTCACTTGCCTGTTTCCACTTCCATTAGTATTAGGCCTACAGTGCATTAGGGCCAACACAGCTAAGGGTTTCCCCTGTGCTGTAGGACATAGCTGAGAGTCCTACACAGTGCATTAGGCCTGCAGTGCTTTAGGCCATAGTGATGGCTTTCCCTCTGTATTGTGTATTGTGTACTGTAGGACCTTCAGAGCTTCAGGGGAGAGTGGGAGCAGGGAAGAGTAAGTGCAGAGCACTCTATCTGCCATGGAGCTCTAGAGATGCAACCTGGACAAAAGAGTGTGGGGAGAGTGGGGAAGGAATGCAACACTGATAGTACAGTAGGCCTCCCTTAATGCTACAGACAGGACATGTCCCGAATTATACCCTATTCCCTACGTAGTGCATTGATTTTGGCGAAGGCCCATATGTCCCTGATCAAAAGTACTGCACTATGTAAGGAATAGGGTACAATTTGGGACGCAGAGACAGTGTTGGGTTGATTAATGATTGACTCCACCTCAGATACATCTCTTGTATACTACATTATTTGTAGCCTGCTGAATTATGACTTTTGACAAACGGACATGCTCTTATATGATGTATTATTTTTCTGAACCCCCTTACGATTTTAAATGGATGCATTATCAGGCTGAACATCTTTACTTGGTTCAAAGAGGAAGTATAAAGATTATGACATGGTAGTTGATGTCGTAAGGATTGTTATAATACCAATGCAATGCCATACCAATAACTCAAAATACTCAGGGAGTGGAGTACCATTTGAAGTTGTAGTGGGCCCATTTCCTAGTTGCTAGAGAGGCTTTTTATTTCTCTATTTGGCTAGGTCGGGGTGTGATTTGGGTGGGCATTCTAGTTTTTCTTTTTCTTTGTTGGCCGCGTATGGTTCCCAATCAGAGGCAGCTGTCTATCGTTGTCTTTGATTGGGGATCATACTTAGGCAGCATTTTTCCCACCTTAGTTTGTGGAATCTTGTTTTTGTGTAGTGCCTGTGAGCACTCCAGTCGTTACGTATTGTTTGCTGTTTATTGCTTTTGTTGGTGAGTTTCATTTTAATAACATGTGGAACTCTATGCACAAAGCGCATTGGTCCGCTAATTTCAACGAACGTGACAGAAGATCCCACCACCCACGGACCAAGCAGCGTGCCCAAGAGGAGTGGAGGACATCCTGGACGTGGGACGAAATCATGGCAGGAGACAGAAGCCTGCCGTGGAAGCAGGCGGAGGCAGCGAAGGAGCAACAGCGACAACAGCGGCGGCCAAAAAGACAGCCCAAAGGACAGCACACGGGGTGGACACACGGGGTGGACGGCAGTGCCGAGGTGTGAACCAGAGACAATCTGGGAGGAGGTAGAGAGGTGGTCGGTCGACCCAGTGAGAGTGCTAGAGCCCGCCTGGGATTCAATAGAACAGTGCGAGGAGGGATACCGGAGAATGGAGTTTGCGAGGAGTATGCAGCAATGTAGGCGTTTGGAAGAGCGTGTCACCAGTCCAGTGCAATCTGTGCCAGTCCCACGCATCAGGCCTCCAGTACGCCTCCCCAGTCCGGTATGTTCTGTGTCTCCTCCCCGCACTCGCCCTGATATACACCTACACAGCCCAGTACGTCCTGTGATACCTCCCCACACTCGCCCTGAGGTGCGTGTCACCAGCCCGGTGCCACCTGTACCGGCCCCACGCATCGGGCCTCCAGTGCGCCTCCCCAGTCCGGTATGTTCTGTGTCTCCTCCCCGCACTCGCCCTGATATACACCTACACAGCCCAGTACGTCCTGTGATACCTCCCCACACTCGCCCTGAGGTGCGTGTCACCAGCCCGGTGCCACCTGTACCGGCCCCACGCATCGGGCCTCCAGTGCGCCTCCCCAGTCCGGTATGTTCTGTGTCTCCTCCCCGCACTCGCCCTGATATACACCTACACAGCCCAGTACGTCCTGTGATACCTCCCCACACTCGCCCTGAGGTGTGTGTCACCAGCCCGGTGCCACCTGTACCGGCCCCACGCATCGGGCCTCCAGTGCGCCTCCCCAGTCCGGTATGTTCTGTGTCTCCTCCCCGTACTCGCCCTGATATACACCTACACAGCCCAGTACGTCCTGTGATACCTCCCCACACTCGCCCTGAGGTGCGTGTCACCAGCCCGGTGCCACCTGTACCGGCCCCACGCATCAGGCCTCCAGTGCGCCTCCCCAGTCCAGTACGTCCTGTGCCTGCTCCTCGCGCTCGTCCTGCGGTGTGTGTCACCAGTGATGATCCATGGCCCAGAGCCTCCAGTGATGATCCATGGCCCAGAGCCTCCAGTGATGATCCATGGCCCGGAGCCTCCAGTGATGATCCATGGCCCGGAGTCTCCAGTGATGATTCATGGGCCAGAGTCTCCAGCGACGGTCCACAGTCCAGAGTCTCCAGCGACGGTCTACAGTCCAGAGCCTCCAGCGACGGTCTGCAGTCCAGAGTCTCCAGCGACGGTCTGCAGTCCAGAGTCTCCAGCGACGGTCTACAGTCCAGAGCCTCCAGCGACGGTCTGCAGTCCAGAGCCTCCAGCGACGGTCGGCAGTCCAGAGTCTCCAGCGACGGTCGGCAGTCCAGAGTCTCCAGCGACGGTCTACAGTCCAGAGCCTCCAGCGACGGTTGGCAGTCCAGAGTTTCCAGCGACGGTCTGCAGTCCAGAGCCTTCAGCGATGGTCTGCAGCCTAGAGCCTCCAGTGGTGGTTCCCAGCCTAGAGCCTCCAGTGGTGGATCCCAGTCCAGAGCCACCTGCGAGGGTTCCCAGTCTGGAGCCTCCGGCGACGATCCACGGCCTGGTTCCTCCGGCGACGATCCACGGTCTGGTTCCTCTGGCAACGATCCACTGTCTGGTTCCTCTGGCAACGATCCACGGTCTGGTTCCTCCGGCAACGATCCACGGTCCGGAGCCTCCGGCGACGATCCACGGTCCGGTTCCACTGTCTTCCTCGCCCTCCGTGGTCCCCTAGCTCCGTCAGGCCCCCTGTCCCCCTTTAGCTCCCCCAGCTCCCTGTCTTCCTGGTACTCTTGGGCCCCTAGCTCCGTCTGGCCCCCTGTCCCCCTTTAGCTCTCGCAGCTCTCTGTCTTCCTGGCCCTCCTTGGTCCCCTAACTCCGTCAGGCCCCCTGTCCCCCTTTAGCTCTCATAGCTCTCTGTCTTCCTGGCCCTCCTTGGTCCCCTAACTCCGTCTGGCCCCCTGTCCCCTTTTAGCTCCCCCAGCTCTCTGTCTTCCTGGCCCTCCTTGATCCCCTAACTCCGTCTGGCCCCCTGTCCCCTTTTAGCTCTCCCAGCTACCTGTCTTCCTTGCCCTCCTTGGTCCCCTAGCTCCGTGGCCCCCTGTCTCTCTGTCTGATGGAATGACCATGTAGGACCTCACACTCAGTCAGATCTGTCTCTTTCCTCGACCCTGCAGCAAGGAACACTGCTCTCTCTGGTAATCTCATCTGTTAGGGGGGGCACACACACACACACACACAATATCTTTCCACAGAGTCAGCCCCAACAAAGCGCTGCAGCATCCCTTCCTTCTCAGTGTGTTCCCCTTACTTCATCTAACTAGGCCAACCACTGAATACACCAACTTTGCTTTTACAGAGAAAGTTCGGGATATTTACACAACCTATTGAATGGTGATCATTTTCGCTGTGCTTGCCTTGCTTACTTGACTGTGGTGTAAAATGAAAAGTATGCTGAGGGAAGGGGTTGGTAATAAATTAAGCTGAATGGCCACAGCACTGAGCCCTGAGGAAGTTTGTGAAGGAAGTTTATCTGTCAGTATTAGAGGCCTGCAGCTGCCCATAGAGATTACCCAGTCTGTGTCAGAGGGATTGTTGTGTGTGTGTGTGTGTGTGTGTGTGTGTGTGTGTGTGCGTGCATGTGTGTAAGACGGATTATCTTACTGTCCAGTGAGAGGGACACGTAACATGGCCACACTGCACGAATACTTCACCCTCATAATACAGCCTTCCTATTCATTACAGCCTCACAGACACAGGCTGTGTCCCAAATGGCACCCTATATCCAATATAGTGCATTACTTTTGACCAATAGGGAATAGGGTGCTATTTTGGACGTGCCCATACAGTATCATACACAGGAAGCTACTGCAAGGGGAAGTTCCGGTCAATCAGAAGCTTCTGCTGCTTTTCCTTTTCATCCAGACATCATATCCATGGATACAGATTACCCTTGTGCCTGGCCAGATACCATACAAAAAGTATAGTATGTTTAGATTTGCAAACATTTGCAAAGATTTGCTGCTGAAAATGCAGTATTAATGTGAACGTAAATTATTTTCTTTGCGCTTACAAAGGGATATTTTGTGGGTTTTAGGTATACAGTAATTGCCAGTTCAATACAGCAAGACATTTTTCATCCTCTCGTTGCCTATGTCAGCACTCCGGAGCTGTAGTACCGCTGCGATGTCCAGAGTTGCAACTCATTAATCAACCATGACAAATGTAATACTATATGGGGATAAAATTCACTTCACCTAGTTGAAATATTTCAGCTTTGAATGCTGATAGAAGTAAATGTATGCTGTCTGTTGCTGTGTCTGGATTGGATGGGGATATATACAGAATTCACCATTTGAAATATTTAGCTTCAAATGTGGATCTAAGCTGATGGGTTGTTTTGTCGTGTCTGGGGATTGAGAGACTGCCCGCTCTGTCGTATGTCCCGTCCCGTGTCTGTGCTGCAATTGAGGGTTGTGTAACACCCATGGGCAGTGGACATGTGAATTGGGCTCTATCCCCCTCTGCTTCCTCTGTGAGGGCACACATACACACACACAGCGCGAGGGAAACAGATGGGCACAGGAGGTCACTTACCAGCAAAGCTGTATTCACATAGTATTCGAAATCTCTCAAATACTTTCAGCGTTTCTTTGAGCCTGCCTTGGAGTGCCAGATAGGCAGAGATTGCAGTCTGTAGACTATTCCATTGGTTCCATCGTGTCAGTCAAGCTCAATCAAGTGCAGATCAAATATTTGAATGATTTCATATACTATTTGAACCCAGGTCTGGACAGCAGCCTCGCCCCGGCCCCATCCCGGCTCCACAGGTAGAGAGGCTGAATGATGCTGTGGCACCAGACTGTCAGACAGTATAGCTACACTATCAGAGGTGGACCTGAGTTCTAGCTCTACAACAGGAAAGAATAGAGATTCGGAATCAGACACCCGCTTAGTGTCTACTGCTCCTCTAACACAGTCACAGTTGTCTGTTGCTTCCACAGGAGAGGGAGACCCTGATTCAGCACTGTATTTTACAATCTGTAGAATGTAGCCTAAACATCAATTTATTTATGTTTAATTGGAGAGTGATGTTACAAGGAGGATGTGAGTATTTGCCATGGCTGTGTATGTGTGTTTTGCACGTCAGTGAGTGTGTGTGTCCGTCCGTCCGTCTGTCCATGTGTGTGCGGGCAAGTGTGCGTGCCTGCACCATGCTTGCTTTCCAGTAGCAAAGTCTGTCATTCTAATCCACTGTTGTCATTGTTTTCTGCAGGTATGAAGACACCGCTCAGTCCGGCCCACTTCATAGAGCATGGCCGGATGGCCTTTCCGTTCGGAGGCTGTCTGGAGCTGAATCAGCTCACAGGGATGGAGCCTACCACCAACGGCCAGGGTCAGATAAACATGGACCTACAGCAGCAGGAGAAGAAGAAGCTGTTCTACTCGATGTGTGAGGTGTGTAACATCCAGCTGAACTCCCAGGCTCAGGCCCAGGTGCACTACAACGGGAGATCCCACCTGAAGAGGGTCAAACAGATGAACAATGGGGAGGCTCCGGCACCAGCTACTGGGTCTCTACCCACCTCTACGCTGAGCTTCAGTAGAAGCACCACCAGCAGCAGTACAGGTAGGCCTGCAGTGAATTTCTGTCAATGTTTAAAAAATATTTGTTTGGTTACATTTCTCGAGCCCAATCCCTCAGCTGTTTACCAACACAATTGACGCCTGTAACCAGGGAGTCCCATTAAGGTCAGACGAGAGACCCCCTTGAAGGAAGACCTGACTAAGAGGTCTGTAGTGACTAACCCTGGCTCACCCAGGGAGAGGGAGCACTCTCCTACACCCACAGATAACTCTGTAGAAATAGCAGGGCTTGGACGGTAGTACTCTCTTCTAGAGGCATAAACAGACTAGAGGTGATGGTGATGCATGCTGAGTTAGTTTGCAGCATTTGACTCAGAGACATATCTATGTCCCAAATGGCACCCTATTCCCTATCTAGTGCCTATGGGCCCTGGTTAGTAGTGCACTAAATACATAGTAGGGTGCCGTTTGGGATGCACACATGGCTTCGTCATCCCTCTCAGCCATTTTGTTGTTTTCTTTCACTGCTCGGTTTAACAAACTTTGCTCAGAGGCCCTTTTATATTATATTAGTTGGGAAAATGAATATTAATGTTAAGCTTTCTATGTCTACAGTGGCTGGCGATAGAGGGAAATAAATCAGTCCGTTTGCTGGGAGTTTGAGGTGTCTATTATGAAATACTTTAGTCCTTTGCCATGGCAGTCAGTGTGTGTATGTGTGTTGTTTTCAGTAGCACTGCTCTGTTTACTAATGCTGTAATCTTTGCCTCCACACTCTCACCAGTAGTGGCCTAAGGATTTTCATATCCTTTTGATTTTACATATTATTTGACTGGGGGCCAAATTCTCTGTGTTGACCTATGCGTGACGTTTGCTTTTGCATAAGTTGTTTGTAGTTGTTAAAACAGAGGATTTCATATAAGATAGGAACACGCTCATTTCATGAAACAGTGCTTAGTGATTAGTGCTTGGTGATTAGTGATTAGTGCTTGGTGATTAGTGTTTGGTGATTAGTGCTTGGTGATTAGTGATTCGTGCTTGGTGATTAGTGATTAGTGCTTGGTGATTAGTGATTAGTGATTATAGCTTAGTGATAAGTGATTAGTGCTTGGTGATTAGTGCTTAGTGATTAGTGCTTGGTGATTAGTGATTAGTGCTTGGTGATTAGTGCTTGGTGATTAGTGCTTGGTGATTAGTGCTTGGTGATTAGTGCTTGGTGATTAGTGCTTGGTGATTAGTGCTTGGTGATTAGTGCTTAGTGCTTGGTGATTAGAGCTTAGTGATTAGTGATTAATGCAATGCCCAGGTTTTTTACTCCTTGTTTAAATACAATCATCTTGACTGTTTAGTGCCAGGCTGTAGAAATGTTCTGTTGACTTGATTCTGTTCTGGTCAGACTGGAGCAAAACAAATTGTTATGACTTCTATGATTGGTGGGTGGAGGAGTCAAGCGCAGAGTGCAGGTAGTTCCGTACGTGGATTTTTTATTCCAATGACAGCGGAAAAACGGACATGCAGAACACAAGGGCGCATGAAACAACCCGTCCAAATAAACAGGACTAAAACTGTCCGGAAAAATAGAGATCACAATAATCAACTAACACCATAAAACAGAGAACAAGCCCGCACAATAACCAGAGGGCCTAGAGCCCTTAAATAGCCTAAAAACAAAACCCAATTAACAGACCCAACTAACAGAAACAAAAGGAAAGGGAATCGATGGCAGCTAGTAGGCCGGCGACGACGACCGCTGAGCGCCCCCCGAACAGGAAGAGGCACAATCTTCGGCGGGATTCGTGACACAAATGCTCCGTAGGCAGAGGATAAAGATAGTCTGTCCAGACTGGCTTAAAGAATGTGTGGAACTTAAATTGCATTGCAATTTAAAAATCAAGACTTGAACAGACAAAGCAAATTCATTGGTAAATAACAACTATGTTGTTTTAAATGCCTGAGTTGTAATATAGTGATAGTGACATTTTATCTGAAGTTTGGTTAATAATCCAAGTTTATGCAATATGGCCATGAAAAACATGTTGACAGCTGGTGTTCAGACATTTAACACACTGTAGTTGAATGGTTTACAATGCAGTGAGTATGATTCTTGAATGATGTACATGCCTTGAGGTTGAATTCGGATTGATTTACAGATGTATAGATGGAGTCAAACACGTTATCTCCTCTATATCCTCCCAGGCTGACAGGACAGAGTGATGGAGTGGGTCACAGTGTCAGTGATAGTGACAGTGGTGCTTAGAGTAGTAGAGGAAGGTTTGAGTGTGTACTTTCCCTACCAGGGGAGCTTATCTGTGCTTCCATCATAGTGGTGTGTGTGTGTGTATGTGAGACAAGGTCTGTGGAATGTCCCAGCCATGACAGCTGGTGCCCCTGGGAGATCGAGGGAGGGGGGGGTTAGGCGTCACATGGCCTGGGTCCTTCCTGCTGTAACACCCCACCCCCCTCTACATACAGGCACGCATGCACGCATGCAAACATGCACACACACACATACACACCCCACAGCAGCAGCAACATCAACTCTCTGTGCTGGTGCCCCACATACTCTCAATAAATAGCAATTAGAGTGAAAAGTGCTGCAGGCCTCACAGGCAGCTCATGCGAGAAAGCTTTTCATGCTACAGTACAGCAGCCAGTTAATGTAGTGAATACCGGTCACAATAACATCTGAGTGTGTAGGGGGGGGTTAATGTAGTGAATACCGGTCACAATAACATCTGAGTGTGTAGGGGGTTTAATGTAGTGAATACCGGTCACAATAACATCTGTGTGTGTAGGGGGGATTTAATGTAGTGAATACCGGTCACAATAACATCTGAGTGTGTACCGGGGGGTTAATGTAGTGAATACCGGTCACAATAACATCTGAGTGTGTAGGGGGGTTTAATGTAGTGAATACCGGTCACAATAACATCTGAGTGTGTAGGGGGGGGGTTAATGTAGTGAATACCGGTCACAATAACATCTGAGTGTGTAGGGGGGGGGTTAATGTAGTGAATACCGGTCACAATAACATCTGAGTGTGTAGGGGGGTTAATGTAGTGAATACCGGTCACAATAACATCTGCGTGTGTAGGGGGGTTAATGTAGTGAATACCGGTCACAATAACATCTGAGTGTGTATCTGTGTGTGGGGGGTTAATGTAGTGAATACCGGTCACAATAACATCTGAGTGTGTAGGGGGGTTTAATGTAGTGAATACCGGTCACAATAACATCTGAGTGTGTAAGGGGGGTTTAATGTAGTGAATACATCGGTCACAATAACATCTGAGTGTGTAGTGTGGGGGTTTAATGTAGTGAATACCGGTCACAATAACATCTGAGTGTGTAAGGGGGTTTAATGTAGTGAATACCGGTCACAATAACATCTGTGTGTGTAGGGGGTTTAATGTAGTGAATACCGGTCACAATAACATCTGAGTGTGTAGGGGGTTTAATGTAGTGAATACCGGTCACAATAACATCTGTGTGTGTAGGGGGTTTAATGTAGTGAATACCGGTCACAATAACATCTGTGTGTGTAGGGGGTTTAATGTAGTGAATACCCGTCACAATAACATCTGTGTGTGTAGGGGGGTTAATGTAGTGAATACCGGTCACAATAACATCTGAGTGTGTGGGGGGTTAATGTAGTGAATACCGGTCACAATAACATCTGAGTGTGTAAGGGGGTTTAATGTAGTGAATACCGGTCACAATAACATCTGAGTGTGTAGGGGGGTTAATGTAGTGAATACCGGTCACAATAACATCTGTGTGTGTAAGGGGGTTTAATGTAGTGAATACCGGTCACAATAACATCTGAGTGTGTAGGGGGGTTTAATGTAGTGAATACTGGTCACTGTGTACTCTGTGTGCGTAGGGGGTTAATGTAGTGAATACGGTCACAATAACATCTGTGTGTGTAGGGGGGTTAATGTAGTGAATACCGGTCACAATAACATCTGAGTGTGTAGGGGGGTTTAATGTAGTGAATACCGGTCACAATAACATCTGAGTGTGTAGGGGGGTTTAATGTAGTGAATACCGGTCACAATACCATTGTGTGTTTAGGGGGGGTTTAATGTAGTGAATACCGGTCACAATAACATCTGAGTGTGTAGGGGGGGTTTAATGTAGTGAATACTGGTCACTGTGTACTCTGTGTGCGTAGGGGGGGTTTAATGTAGTGAATACCGGTCACTGTGTACCCTGTGTGTAAGGGGGGGTTTCATGTACCGGTCACTGTGTAGTGTGTGTGTGTGTGTGTGTGTGTGTGTAGCAAGGGATCATAGTGTAAAGTGTGTGGCAGGGAGGTTAATGAATGGGACATCATGGAATGTTATGTAGGGCCTTATAAAATCTGTAAACGTTTTGCCAGTTTATTTTATTTTTCTCCAGTTTTCTGTTTCTTCCCTCCCTCTCAAAATCACACTTTTTAAATAGAAAAACAACTAAATTTGATGTTCTAAGTCCACAACAATTCTTAAACCACACCAGGAGACTACTTTTAAGGTCTGGGAAAAATCTAAGAAAAGCTCATTTTTGGGTGTATATACCATGTAATTCACGTGTGCACCAGGAAGAGACTTGTTTGGTTAGCAGTGTTTCTGTAGCACACATGTAATTGCAGAGCTGCAAATAATCATGATATCATTCTGATAGGTAGGCTACTTTGGGAAAGCCTTTCCATCTACCAGAAGACGGTGATCATTATTAGCATCATCACTAACGGAGCACATGATAGACTAATACGCATGATTTGTCTGAGTAAAAATAGGAGATTTTGACTCCTTGTCAGTCGACACACAGCTGTTCTTTTTTAGTTAGATCAGAGTGGATGTCCTTTTATCGAGCTGGATGTGATGAGTGACGAGCTGGATGTGACGATCACATGGCAGTTAGGCGGCAGTTGAGCCTCAGCTACATTTTTAAACACATCAGGAGTGTCTGTTGTTTCACTGAAACTTTAAAGAGTCATGACATTATTTGGGTAGTCTGAGCCAGACGTATGTAATTACAGCTGGTGGACTGGAAACAGGCCTATGGTGTTGGTGTGGAGGGACTGATGATACACACACTCACACACACGCATGCATGCACACAGGCACACACTCACACACATACACCGTCTCTGGTGTGGAGGGACTGATGATGCCCTCACCTCTTCTACAGTTTCTCTGTGTATCACAGTGTCTCACATTTCAACTAACTGGGTCAACTCGGCAGCCTCCACAGCAAGGCTTCATGGCTTCATGTAGATGGGTCTCTTCTCACTCATCATCACAACAGCCTTTTGATAACTTAATCACAGTATGTACCCCTTTCCCTTAGACATGGACTTGTTGTTCACTCATATTCAATTGCATAAACTAGAGTGGAACTTTTATCCTAATGCCCTCACTCCCCAAACCAACTGCTAGCCCCTACTGCCTAGGAACTTGTGTAGATTTGATAGGATCGCATAGGTGTTAACAATATAATGGTTGCCCCATCTTGCCCTCTGCTAGGCCAGATGGAATAGTTGGATGAGGGCTGGGGTTCATTTTGGATTCGGGGTCCGTGAAACAAACCTTAAACAAGCATTCCACTAGATGGCAGTATTCACATCTTCAAAAAATATTTTTCTCTCAAAATGTTGTTCATGCGATTACAGCAACTGCGCTCAAGTTCATTGTAGGTAACCAAACTCGATTAACTTCTCTGTGCAGTCACTCATATTCATTCAGGGTTGTTTTAGGCCAGAATATGTTTAGCATCATCTTTTTGGGGGAAGTTTGTTATTTACTCTGAGTGAGTAATGTTTTCTGTTTGAGCCAGGGGCCACATGACATCCTGTTATGTATTCATATTTGGCAGGTCGGTCTAAAATGATATTTGTTTGAATTAAGTTATCAGGGAGTTGTTGGCAAACCGTCCTCACAACATCCCAGCCGTGGGTGATGTAGCTTTGTTTAGTTGTATTATGTATACATTGGCAGTTTAAAGCTGAATTGCAGTATACAACAAACAAGCACACCAACAAACATAACAGAAATCAGAGAGTCACAAAGCGAAGCAGAATGTTGCTGATGATGAGTGGACTGGAAAACCCATCACAATCGCATTATTCAGATGAACTGCCTGTTTATTTCGTTTAACCATCCTGGAATTCATCTGTTCAAATGTCAATTCAGTGGGATTGTTTTTCAAAAGGTAAAGTGCTGTGTAATTGCTACAAAGTAAAATGCAGATTACACACCTGGAATTTTCAAAGCGACGCTCAAGTCTTCTAAATCAAAATGTAATGGCATCTGTTGAAAGTAGTAAATGATGAATAGCCAGACAGTCTCTGATTTATAAAGTGGTGGTGCCTCTTACCCTGACACCATTTTGCATATTTGACTGTGGCTGCCTGGGAGAACATACTTTGCGTGTGCGTGTGTGTGTGTGTGTGTGTGTGTGTGTGTGTGTGTGTGTGTGCGTGTGCGTGCATAGCACATGGGGATGTGTGAAACTTACTCCTCAGCCTTAAGTGTCCTGCTTTGGTCGCCTCATTAGCTAACTTTTGAGGTGGTGCGCTCTGCTTTGACGGTTGAGGAAGATGGTCACGTGTGTTTGTGAGACAGAGAATTTGCGCCAGGTATGGGCCAAATCGGAAGTGGTACTCGTTAAGCAAGCAGCGTGACGTCCTTTACACCTGCACGTATACATGTCTGTGTGTGTTCCGCACCATTACAACTTTCTCCAAACAGACGGTGATACCAACAACACCTCTCCTATTGTCCAATTATGTCCAGAAATGTTCTATTTACTTTTCTCCCTCATAGAAACAACTCCTGTTTGTGCAATATAAATTATGCAAATAAGAGATCACATTTTTCATATGAGAGCAGCTCTGCACGGGAGATTTGGTATTTAAACAACATCAAACGTTGTGTGTCTGTCAACCAACCAGGCACCAGGTTGTTAAGTTCCTCAGTGAGTTTTCTGATGAGCTGGCTCGGAATAGGACAACGTCAGTTAGTAGATACTCGACCAAACCTGTCAACCCAGCACCCTGCAATGCCACGGTTGTGGTTATATTCCTGCAGGGATGGGGCAACCTTCAGTGGATTTACTAAACTCTATGGTCCCTGTGGCTCAGTTGGTAGGAATTGATTCCCTAAGAACTCACTATACTGTATGTGGCTTTGGATAAAAGTGTGATCTTAGTGGCATATCTGTCTTCTCCGTCTCTTCACTCAGCTCGCTGTCATGAGCCAGACTAGTAGAAGGACAACTTTCAGTGCCATGTCTGTCTGTGGATACTAAACCCAAAACTCTGCTCTGTCCTGTTTTTCCACCCAGCTTCTAGCACACTTTCATTACCCCAGGCCCTGATCACAGGTCACATCACCAGTCAGCCTATAACCAGATATAACCAGATTATATTACTAAGTCATTTAGGTGAGTCATGCGGTCTGCTGGTAGTCTTGCTACACACTCTAAGGACATGACCAGGTCAGGTCAGGCATGTTACACCAGGGCAGCAGTTAACTCTAAGGTCAGAGTAGGATATCATAGGGCCAGGGCAATTAAGGCAGGTCAGAGTAGGGAATGATAGGGCTAGGGCAATTAAGGCGGGTCAAACCTTCAGTTAAGGATCCACCTAAAGTGAAGTGTTGGTCCCATGTTTCATGAGCTGAAATAAAAGATCCCAGAAATGTTCCATATGCACTAAAAGCTCATTTCTCTCAAATTGTGTGCACAAATTTGTATACATCCCTGTTAGTGAGCATTTCTTATTTGCCAAGATAATCCATCCACCTGAAAGGTGTGGCATATCAAGAAGCTGATTAAACGGTATGATCATTACACAGTTGCTCCTTGTGCTGGGGACAATAAAAGGCCACTCTAAAGTGTGCAGTTTTGTCACACAACACAATGCCACAGATGTCTCAAGTTTTGAGGGAGCACACAATTGGCATGCCGACTGCAGGAATGTCCTCCAGAGCTGTTGCTAGAGAATCAAATGTTAATTTCTCTACCATACTCCGCCTTCAACGTCGTCTTAGAGAATTTGGCAGTACGTCCAACTGGCCTCACAACCGCATGGCTTTGTGTGGGTGAGCGGTTTGCTGAGGTCAACGTTGTGAACGGATTGCCCATGGTGGCTGTGGGGTTATGGTATGGGCAGGCATAGGCTACGGACAACGAACACAATTGCATTTTATCGATGGCCTTTTGAATGCGCAGAGATACCATGATGAGATCCTGAGGCCCATTGTCGTGCCATTCATTCAGCAGCCATCACCTCATGTTTCAGCATGACAATGCACATCTCCGTCTCGCAAGGATCTGTAAACAATTCCTTGGAAGCTGAAAATGTCCCAGATCTTCCGTGGCCTGCATACTCATCAGACATGTCACCCATTGAGCATGTTTAGGATGCTCTGGATTGACGTGTACCACAACGTGTTCCAGTTCCCGCCAATATCCAGCAACTTCGCACAGGCATTGAAGAGAAGGGTGACAACATTCCACAGGCCACAATCAACAGCCTATATGTGAAGGAGATGTATTGTGCAGCATGAGGCAAATGGTGGTCACACCAGATACTGACTCATTCTCTGGCCCACGCCCCTACCTTTTTTGTGACCAACAGATTAATATCTGTATTCCCAGTCATGTGAAATCCATAGATTAGAGCCTAATGAATGTATCTAAATAGCTGATTTCCTTACATGAACTGTAACTCCATAAAATCTTTGAAATTGTTGCATGTTGCATTTATATTTTTGTTATTATTATAGGCTAATACACTACATCATCCCCCTTTTAATCTGAGATTCAGTAACAAATGATCCCCACTAAATACGTATACTGTAAATAGGGTTTGGCGGTTTCCAGATTTTCATATTGTCATACCATCCTTCTCTCATCCCAGGATTTACAGTATTACCGGCTTAGTACAAAAGGGGGCGCAGAAAATATTATTGGGCGTCTGTTACCAGGATGCTAGAACAATTAGCACAAGTAATAGTGAATCTCCATGGGGAGACAGGTAGCCTAGTGGTTAGAGCATTGGATTAGTAACCGAAAGATTGAATCTCTGAGCTGACAAAGTACAAATCTATTGTTCTGCCCCTGAACAAGGCAGTTAACTGACTGTTCCTAGGCCGTCATTGAAAATAAGAATTTGTTCTTAACTGACTTGCCTAGTTATATAAAGATTAAATGAAGGCTGCTAGCTAATGAGTGCAATCCAGCTCATCAAATTATACATATATAGGTAGGAGCTACCAAATGTCATTTATGGTGAGTTTGGACATTTACAAGCGAATGCCAACAAGAGACATTGTGTGAAGTGAAAAATGTTTTGATGCATGCTTGTCTGAAGGAAGAACAGTACTGGTACTGAGGCAGCTGTGTCTGTGTGGAGTCTGGAGTTGCTAGGGCAACGGGCCTGCCTGCTCTGCTCCGAGAAGATGGGGGAGGAGCAGATGGGCCAAGAACAGAGAGGAGACAAAGCGTAAGGATATCAAAAGAAGGCAGTGGCAGCTGTACAGAAAACTTATCCAAGGGCTTTGACAACCCAAACATGGTAGAAAGCTTAAACAATATGATGCCCCATCACATTATTCATTCAGTAACTTAATTAGATACCTAGACAGTTAAACTTATGGGTCGCGTTAACGCATAATAATAGAAAACACGTAAGGATTCTCTTTCTGCGTTTTGTAAAAGCAGATCTAATGTAATTTCTGCTCGGTATCAGACTCATTTTGTGCTTCTTTAGCACTTCTCCACTGGAATGAGTGAACAGGCATTCTGTCAGCAGACAGTGCTCTGACTGATGAGTGAACAGGCATTCTGTCAGTAGACAGTGCTCTGACTGATGAGTGAACGGGCATTCTGTCAGTAGACAGTGCTCTGACTGATGAGTGAACGGGCATTCTGTCAGAAGACAGTGCTCTGACTGATGAGTGAACGGGCATTCTGTCAGTAGACAGTGCTCTGACTGATGAGTGAACGGGCATTCTGTCAGCAGACAGTGCTCTGACTGATGAGTGAACGGGCATTCTGTCAGTAGACAGTGCTCTGACTGATGAGTGAACGGGCATTCTGTCAGTAGACAGTGCTCTGACTGATGAGTGAACGGGCATTCTGTCAGTAGACAGTGCTCTGACTGATGAGTGAACGGGCATTCTGTCAGCAGACAGTGCTCTGACTGATGAGTGAACGGGCATTCTGTCAGCAGACAGTGCTCTGACTGATGAGTGAACGGGCATTCTGTCAGTAGACAGTGCTCTGACTGATGAGTGAACGGGTATTCTGTCAGTAGACAGTGCTCTGACTGATGAGTGAACGGGCATTCTGTCAGCAGACAGTGCTCTGACTGATGAGTGAACGGGCATTCTGTCAGCAGACAGTGCTCTGACTGATGAGTGAACGGGCATTCTGTCAGCAGACAGTGCTCTGACTAATGTTTAGCTACTTTTCTCTGTGTAGCCAACCTACTTTTTTCTCAGGTAAAATTCAAGACTAACTTTAAGCAAAACATTTGGAAATGTAGCTGACTACATTATTTCTATGATAAACATTAGTAATAAGAAGGCCAAGCATGGTTTTTGCAAAAAATACCTTGCTTTTTCATTGTAAGCTCATTTACTTGTGTGGCTGCCAGCCAAATAGCATTGCACTTCTGTTGTCATCTGATGAAAATTAAGCAATCTTCTGCCAAATGTGTTGGACTAATGTATTTTCTGTGAAGGAAAACTATAGTTGCAAGTCCCTGATCACTCTATTGAAGCAAAAAAAACACTGTTGACTTTCAATATAAAACGCAACCCCTGTCAATACACAGCTGGTCTCACTGCTCCCACTTTCTCCCATTGTGCTATTTGCAAAGAAACAAGTGACTGGCTGAACCGTTCTGGGGGACTATGGTAAGCTTCATAATGTAAAATAATGTGACAGGTGAAATGAAGAACACAATTTGCTTCATCTGCTAAAGTATTGTACAAGTTGACTGCAGATATTTTCTTAAAAAGTAGCTACAAATATTTGAAAAAAATGTTTTACTTGTACTGAAAAACCATCCTGTGGCTATTTCCAAATACCCCAGTACACGGTATTACGCCCAAGTCTAAGTGTAAACAACTAAAAGAGGTTGCCTCGTGGTTAGAGCATTGGGCCAGTAACTGAAAGGTTGCTGGATTGAATCCCTGAGCTGACAAAGGAAAATCTGTCGTTCAGCCCCTGTACAAGGCAGTTATCCCACTGTTCCCTGGTAGGCCGTCATTGTAAATAAGAATGTGTTCTTAATTGACTTGCCTAGTTAAATAAACACACCTGTCACACAGAGAATGTTCCAGTGTTTCCCCAAACTCACAATGCACTGCACACTGTTTCAACTGAGTAACTCACAATGCACTGCACACTGTTTCAACTGAGTAACTCACAATGCACTGCACACTGTTTCAACTGAGTAACTCACAATGCACTGCACACTGTTTCAACTGAGTAACTGTACCTGATTTTTTCAAATACAAAACCTTTCGCCAATGAGAAATGGCTCAAAGTGTCCCTTTAGAATGTCATTCATCTCGTCAAAAGTTTAATCCTTAGGTTTCTGTGGTTGAAATAGATTCCGTAGTACTCCAAACATTTGTGAACACATCACACTTAGCAATGTGGATCAATTGTTAGTCATCTTCAATGTGTTGTTCCATGCATTCAATATACGATGACCACAACCCAACGTTGTTTTTAAATTCACCCCATTCGTCGAAACTGGGCCATTGTACTCACTGTACCAACAACATTTGTGTCTTTTCTCCCAAGTTTAGTCCATTTTTGTCGCTCGTCACCAATATTTACTGTGGTATATTAACGAGGCAAGACGCTGCCATGCTGTTCAGCGTCAAGATTAATACAGAATGAATTCACATGTGCGTTCCCATAATGTACTTTGACCTTGACTATGCTACGGCAACCTACGCATACTAATATTACTATTAACATTATAATGTAATGCTGTAATTAACCATGTATTTTTTATAGGCTAATACACGACAGCATGCTAAAGAAAGGAACGGGTAGGAAAACACACACTAAGGACAGGTCAGGGCAGGGCAACCCTCCAGTTACTGGACCACCTCTCTAACCTTGATGCTACAGAGACTGGCAACACATGCTAAGGACATTCCAGAGCAGGAAAGGACAGAGTATAGTATGACAGGGCAGTGACAGGCCGGGCCAGGATAGTACTGCTTGGGTCAGGTCACTTGTCTACATATCGTGGGTGAACAACTCTGTCACGGTTGAAAGAGTAAGGACATCTCACTACTAGCGTGTTGGCAGGGTGGCTTTCTGCCAGACTATTTGTATTTAAGGCAGCCTGCACACCTTACCATGGGTTGCCTCAGCAGACTGGTATTTCATACTGTTTTGACTGTAAGTCTTGGGTTACTATGTAGACACACACTGACTAGAGTGTACTGAACTGGTTGAGGCTTTCTGGGAATTCAGTTGTATATGTCCTTGGATTAAATATTCATTTGAATAAAAGCTTTTTAGGGTTTTTTAATGTTTGGAAAAATAACAATACTGTATTTCTCTCTCCACACCATTGTAAAAAAATAAGTATGTTTTTATGTACAGTACTCATTACTGCTTAAGGCCTATGCACCCTCCATGTGCTTCACATTATGTGTAATGTACATATTCACATTCACACAGTATGCCAATGTATAAAACCTTACTTTGTTGTAACATATTACCATTGCACACAATTTGTAGTAGGATATTACCATAACACACATTAGAGAGGGGGGAAATTCAACATTTTGTTGATTTACTAATACCGTCATCCATCTATTTTGGCCTGTTTATCAAAAGTGTTGGAAAAACTTGTCAATAATCAACTGACTGGCTTTCTTGATGTCTATAGTATTCTCTCTGGTATGCACTCTGGTTTCCGCTCAGGTTATGGATGTGTCACCATTGCCCTTGATTCTAAGCAATGCTGTGCTGCTATTTTTATTGACTTGGCCAAAGATTTTGATACGGTAGACCATTCCATTCTTGTGGGTCGGCTAAGGAATATTGGTGTCTCTGAGGGGTCTTTGGCCTGGTTTGCTAACTACCTCTCTCAAAGAGTGCAGTGTATAAAGTCAGAAAATCTGCTGTCTCAGCCACTGCCTGTCATCAAGGGAGTACCCCAAGGCTCAATCCTAGGCCCAATGCTCTTCTCAATTTACATCAACAACATAGCTCAGGCAGTAGGAAGATCTCTCATCCATTTATATGCAGATGATACCGTCTTATACTCAGCTGGACCTTCCCCGGATTTTGTGTTAAATGCTCTACAACAAAGCTTTCTTAGTGTTCAACAAGCTTTCTCTACCCTTAACCTTGTTCTGAACACCTCTAAAACAAAGGTCATGTGGTTTGGTAAGAAGAATGTCCCTCTCCCCATAGGTGTGATTACTACCTCTGAGGGTTTAGAGCTTGAGGTAGTCACCTCATACAAGTACTTGGGAGTATGGCTAGACAGTACATTGTCCTTCTCTCAGCACATATCAAAGCTGCAGGCTAAAGTTAAATCAAGACCTGGTTTCCTCTATCGTAATCGCTCCTCTTTCACCCCAGCTGCCAAACTAACCCTGATTCAGATGACCATCCTACCCATGCTAGAATACGGAGATAGAATTTATAGATAAGCCTCACTCCCCCGTATCTGAGATATCTACTGCAGCCCTCATCCTCCACATACAAATCAAATCAAATCAAATGTATTTATATAGCCCTTCGTACATCAGCTGATATCTCAAAGTGCTGTACAGAAACCCAGCCTAAAACCCCAAACAGCAAGCAATGCAGGTGTAGAAGCACGGGGGCTAGGAAAAACTCCCTAGAAAGGCCAAAACTAGGAAGAACTAGAGAGGAACCAGGCAAACTCCTCTTCTGGCTGTGCTGGGTGGAGGTTATAACAGAACATGGCCAAGATGTTCAAATGTTTAAATGACCAGCATGGTCCAATAATAATAAGGCAGAACAGTTGAAACTGGAGCAGCAGCACAGCCAGGTGGACTTCATGTCAGGTAAGGCATGGAGGGCTCAGGTCCTCGAGAGAGAGAAAGAAAGAGAGAAAGAGAGAATTAGAGAATACATTCACACAGGACACCGAATAGGACAGGAGAAGTACTCCAGATATAACAAACTGACCCTAGTCCCCGACACATAAACTACTGCAGCATAAATACTGGAGGCTGAGACAGGACGGGTCAGGAGACACCGTGGCCCCATCCGAGGACACCCCCGGACAGGGCCAAACAGGAAGGATATAACCCCACCCACTTTGCCAAAGCACAGCCCCCACACCACTAGAGGGATATCTTCAACCACCAACTTACTATCCTGAGACAAGTCCAAGTATATCCCACAAAGATCTCCGCCACGGCACAACCCAAGGGGGGCGCAACAACACCCATTCTGCCAGTCATGTTCTGTTAAAGGTCCCCAAAGCACACACATCCCTGGGTCGCTCATCTTTTCAGTTCGCTGCAGCTAGCAATTGGAAAGAGCTGCAACAAACACTCAAACTGGACAGTTTTATCTCAGTCTCTTCATTTAAAGACTCAATCATGGACACTCTTACTGACAGTTGTGGCTGCTTTGCGTGATGTATTGTTGTCTCTACCTTCTTGCCCTTTGTGCTGTTGTCTGTGCCCAATAATGTTTTTTCCATGTTTTGTGTTGCTACCATGTAGTTGTTGTGTTGCTACCTTGCTGTGTTGTCATGTTTTACTGCATTGCTCTGTTGTTGTCTTAGGTCTCTCTTTATGTAGTGTTGTGTTGTCTCTCTTGTTGTGATGTGTGTTTGTCCTATATTTATATGTTATTTATTTTAATTGTATTTAAAATTCCCGTCCCCGCAGAAGGTATTTTGCTTTTTGGTAGGCCGTCATTGTAAATATGAATTTGTTCTTAACTGACTTGTCTAGTTAAATAAAGGTTAAATAAAATAAGAAAAATTAAATGCACGTATACCTATGGAAAACTCCCGATGGCGCATTAAGCCGGATGTATTTGAATTTGAAGCACGCTGTTACGTCCGTCGTTCAATGAATGAGACCAAAGTGCAGTGTGGAATGTGTTCGTGATATTTAATACTGAACACCGAACAAAACAACAAATTACAAAACCGAACGTAACGTTCTGCAGCGCTAGACAGCAACTATGCAAAAACATGATCCCGCAATTTAAGGTGGGAAAAAGGGCTGCCTAAGTATGATCCCCAATCAGAGACAACAATAAACAGCTGCCTCTGATTGGGAACCATACTAGGCCAACAAAGAAATAGAAACATAGATTTGCCCACCCAAGTCACACCCTGACCTAACCAAATAGAGAATAAACAAGGCTCTCTAAGGTCAGGGCGTGACACGCGCCATATTTCTGAATGATGCTGAATGGCACTCAAAAATCGCTAGGATCATGGTGAAAGTGGCCGTAAGTAGCAAAGGATCATGGTCAATTAAGTCGTTTTCATTCTGCCTGAGAGTCAACCCATTGCTGCTAAATCCTGAAGCCTTGGTTCTCTGTCAGGAGTGCAAGCCTTTGGTTGTGTTTATCCTGTTTCATATGGATTAATCACATCGTATGTGGTATGAGTTACATTGTTCAACAGATGTCACCTGCGTTACAATTTATAAAAACATTTAGCTATATCCTATATTGTCTCAGGTTTTTAGTTTATTTGTGTATCGGTTCTCCCTTAATGATACTATCTCTTTATGCATCCCCTAAAGTTCAACCAGGCCTACAGTATACTGTATAGTCTTATGTACTTAATCCCTTTTCATTTATAACTCCATTGACTATTTCCTGCAAATTGTTGCTGTTCAGATAAATTGGATACAATTTTTTACCATCTTTTTCGTATAATGTCTGGCGATCTAATAGAGATCTGGTCCAGTTTTGTCTAGTAGCCTAATAGAACATTTTGTCTGCTCAGCTAACTTAATGCAGTCATGTCATTTTAATTTGATCTAGTTATGCAGTAAAAACGTTTGAAAGCAAATAGGCTACTAGATGCACTAAGACCAGGACTATAAGTTATATTTAAACCTCCTTGCTATAACCAGGTTAAATTGGATGAAATAAGATTGAGACGAAGAACACTGGCATATGCATAATTCAATAGTATTTATTACAATATCCTGTCTGTAATGAAAGGTCACAATAAAACATATTTCACAGAGGTATCTAACTGCCTGTCCTAAAAAAATAACCACAAACCTAATAAATACAACCGGTATACACAACAACAACAAAAAGATTCCATTCTCTCTCTCTGTCTGTGTGTGTGTGTGGGGGGGGGGGGGGGTGTTCGTGTGGGAGAGTTTGTGTGCAAGAGAGAGAGCATGTGTGTTACAGCTGAGAAGTGGGCCAGAGGAGGTCAGCCGTATCTTTTCAGTCCCAGGTGAATGGTATTCAGAAAGATGAACCCCATCCTTCAGAAATTGCCCTCAGTGACTGTGTTTAATGTCTGTGTGCTTTATTGCTGCTCCCCCAATCGCCTGACAAAGACTGTCATCACTTTGTTGACCCAGATCCGTGCCTTGTTGATCTTCACATTCCTCCAATGCATGCGTTGAATGCTACAGGAGAAGAGGATCTTCATGGAGGGGAATTCTGCATGTCTCTCTTTATTGTTCTCTCTGCTAACCAGCGCCACACGCTTATTCCAGCTTGTCATGAAAACGAAGACGACCAAATGAAGTTAGCTAAGTCGATCAGGTATGATCATAACCTGAATTATCATGCAATAACCTGATGTTAGCCTACTGTTAAACCTTTGCAACAGAAGGTTAATTTGAAAGCTCAGCATTACTTAGAACCCAGCCAGGTCAACATTTGGAAAACAAAACGGACAGCAAATATTAACTATGATAATCAGAATTACAACTGACTTATCGAGAAAAAAAAATGAAGATTAGAATCTCTGGAGTGATAATTAGTACAGATAAATACAGAACATATCGGCATGGCGACTCTCTTTGTAAAAATCAAACTCAAATTGATGCCATGTGCGCGAGTACCCTATCTAGTCTATATATCATATAATATGACAATGATCCATCCACCTGATAATAAAAAGTGAATGGCGCTACCATCACAACAACCGGTCACAACTCGGTTAGGCTAGATTGGATTACCCCATGAGAAAAAAGGGCCAGTAACCCAAAGGTGGGCCAGTAACCAAGAGGTGGCAAGAACAAATCCCCGAGCTGACAAGGTAAAGATCTGTTATTTTGCCCCTGAACAAGGCAGTTAACCTGCTATTCCTAGGCTGTCATGGTAAATAAGAATTTGTTCTTAACTGACTTGCCTAGTTAAATAAAAAAATTGTGCAACTGCATAATTTTGTTATCATAAAACACTACCTCAGACATGATGAACTGTAGTTTGAGATTCAAAATGTATTCCTTTTTTTTTGTTGAATTTTACCCCTTTTTCTCCCCAATTTCATGGCTTCCAATTGTTTAGTAGCTACTATCTTGTCTCATTGCTACAACTCCCGTACGGCTCAGGAGAGACGAAGGTTGAAAGTCATGCGACCTCCGATACACAACCCAACCAAGCCGCACTGCTTCTTAACACAGCGTGCATCCAACCCGGGAAGCCAGCCGCACCAATGTGTCAGAGGAAACACCGTGCACCTGGCAACCTTGGTTACACACTGCACCCGGCCCGCCACAGGAGTCGCTGGTGTGCGATGAGACAAGGATATCCCTACCGGCCAAGCCCTCCCTAACCCGGAAGACGCTAGGCCAATTGTGCGTTGCCCCACGGACGCGGCCGGTTACGGCAGAGCCTGGGCGCGAACCCAGAGTCTCTGGTGGCACAGCTGGTGCTGCAGTACAGCGCCCTTAACCACTGCGTCACCCGGGAGGCCTGTACTCAATTATAATTGCATACTAACTTGATATTTCAAAGATAGTATGAGTGCAATCCTCCATCTCCATGACCATCCTCCATCTCCATTGTATCATCCTCTGTCAGCCCCATAGACATTGGTCAGGCCATCTGTCTTCACTTGACAGGCTCGTTGACTCCGCGTTCTCATCTGGATTGCACATCACACCCCCTTAGGTTGACATACAAAGAGTATGGGAAAGCCTCCTTGTAGCCTACCAGCCTGTGATTGGTCTGTGCCAGCACGTGGTCCTGTGTGACGACAAATGTACTAGTCAGAATGGATTACTATTTAATTAAATATCTTGATTTGTAGCGAACTTTAAACTACTTCACTGTGGGGGTTGAACTTGATCATAAGAAACTAAATTTAGAGCCTAAAATCTCAGTCTGATTTTGTTTTGGCACCACTAGGTTGCTAGGTAGCAGCCGACCAACAGAGCTCGTGCCTTCACGCTCCAGACCGGACACTGGGGGCCTGGTTGGCACATACTCTGGGAATGGCACACTTTACTGATCTGGGCCTGACTCTCTCTCTCTCCACAGAATTGATTTATTTGCAGCGGCCATGCCAAGACAAACAGACAACCCACAGACAACCCACAGACACTCCTTCTTACCCAGTCCCCAGACAGTCTGTGGTTGTGCCTGTGCCCCCGTGTTCCCACCTCCATCCACCCATCTGTCCATTTAAACATCTGTATATCCTCACCTGATTACACACAACAAACAAACAGTTGTCTTTTATTCAGTTGTTTGCTAGTCTCGTGGTGCAAGCCCAGACATCACTTTGTATTCTCGTTCACAAATCAGAGGGGTGACTTAGTACGGCTGGGGTCGAAGCTAGTAGTGTGCTAACCTAGTTTTGAAAGTAGATTTTATGTAGTTTTATGCAATTATACTTCTTGATACAGTACTGTATAGGAATGTAGTTTAAATAGCTCTTTGAGATAATGGTTTTTGACACAAAAGAGTTTGATATTGTAGCCTATTGACAAGTCTTTACTGAAGGATATTACTGTATGTGACCATGTTGGCCACTCCTAACTGGTGAACCATGTTATCAGACACTACACCAACAAAAAAAGTTGTTAGCTCAGTGGCTGGAACAAAGATAGAATTTCCTTATCTCCTTTATATTCACTGCAGAGAGAACGATTGGAACAAAATCATGTTGAAAGCTTCATGACTCCCTGTTTCTTTTACTCTTGTCTATCATCATACTTAGTTTCCTTTCAACTTGCATCACATTAATGCACTGACATTGATTAACAGATTTATTTCAGACCTTTGTTTTAATATGTGCTATGTAGGACACATATATTATGACGATATATCTGATGACAGCATACATGTTCCTGAAAAGCCTCTCTTAAACGTCATTTAAATAAATGCTGAATGAGCAGGTGCCTGCCACACCTTCACGCACGCACAAACACGCACGCACGCACAAACACGCACACACACACACACACACACACACACACTAACTCACACTTCTGTGATCAGCAGCAATGTCCCTCTTAGTCACAAGTGTCACTTTGTGCAAGCCACTTCTCAATTCATTTTGTCACCCCTGTTGGCAGGCCTCTGTTTGCTCCATATAGTATATAGCCCTGTCAGTGATTCACTTCAGCCTCTAGCCTAACTACTAATAAGAATTCATTCCTTTGGTTATTTCACTGTTTCCATTGTGTGCCATTTTAATTTTGTACAACTTGTCCGTTTAGCTTGCCTGCATCCCAAATGGCAACCTGTTCCCTACATAGTGCACTATTTATGGAATAAGTTGCCATTTAGGCAAGTCCCCTGGTCTCACCTGTTTAGAGCTGAAATTGAAAGCATTATTAGCTGCTGGCTGGCACTGTGACAGTATTGTGTTGTATTTTGTGTGAATTCATATTCACAAAGTTGAGAGGAGAAGCTGCAGAGCCATTTATCAAAGTACATTCGACTGGTTTGGTTTAGCTGAGTTTGTGCATGAGAGAAGAAAGAGAGTGAAAGAAAACAAAAGAGAGAGAGTGAGAGAAAGAGGGAGAAAATAAATGAGAGAGCAAACAATAGAAAAAGATTGAGTGAGTCAGACCCTGTGGTTCGCTTCATTACAATGAACATCAAGAACTACAAGTGAAATCACCCACTCATGCGCGCATTATTTTTTCACTCCTCTTCTCTCTTCCCTACTTCCTTTTCCTCCTCCTCCTCCTCCAATTCCTCCTCTTTCTCATCTTCCTCCTCTTCTCCTCCCCTTCCTCCTTCTCCTCACAAATGGGTGCTTCTTCCGTCTGTCTGCTGCTTTAACTAGCATGCTGCCGGAGTGTCAGGGCTTTCCACTGATAGGGGGAATGAGGCAGTGTCTGGGGAACTGTGAAGGTGCTGCATTCATCTTAAAGTCTATTGTCACATAGAGGATAAGAGCCTGAGTCTGAGGCGCACAACCAGTACTACACTCTGCACACACAGAGCTCCACGTTACACGCTCTTTCTCTCCTCCGGGATTCTCCTTCTCTGGCGTTTATTTTTTTATTATCTCTATCAAACAGTCTGCAAATAGAAGAGGTTGCTTTTAGTGAAAATGTGGACCAGCTTCCTCAGCAGAGGTAAGGGTTTTTACTATACGGTATATGTGGCTTATGTGTGTTGCAGATTACGACTAGTACTATGATTGTAGTTTGTGTTTTTAGCTTATGCCTTGTAAATATAAAAGATGATATCTTACATGTATAATATGATGCGTGTAGAGCTTTAACAGTATGTTGAACCCCAGACATTTTGTTGGTGGGATTTTAAGTGTCCACGCTTGATACTTTTTGTTTCCCCTTCTTGGCACAAAAAGTTGTCAAAGAAGACTAATGAGGATGAAACATTCCATCCATTCTTATCGTGCTCTTTTGTATCGGTAGCTTAACAACGTCTTACAGTTTAGTCTTGCAGGGAGAAGGAGAAGATTTGACACGTTGTGTCCCAGGTTCTGGGTTCTGAAAACAGCTGGCTAGATGGGGAGAGGGAGAGGCAGGGAGCTGTCCATAGGGGACAGAGCTGTCTGTCTGTGTCTGTCTGTCTATGACCGTGGGGGACGCAGAGTAGACCTGCTGTATGTGTGTGCGCGGGTGCACACTTGCTTGTGTCTGCGGGGGACATAGCAGACATAGCCCATAGGGGACAGAGAGTTGTCTGTCTCTGTCTGTCTGTGACCGCGGGGGATGCAGAGTAGACCCGCTTTGTGCGTGTGCAAACTTGCGTGTGTCCGCGTGGGACATAGCAAACCCATTATGTGTATCCTGGGTTGTGTATCCTGGGTTATCCTGGGTTGTGTATCCTGGGTTATCCTGGGTTGTGTATCCTGGGTTGTGTATCCTGGCTTATCCTGGGTTGTGCATCCTGGGTTGTGTATCCTGGGTTGTGTATCCTGGGTTATCCTGGGTTGTGTATCCTGGGTTGTGTATCCTGGGTTATCCTTATCCTGGGTTGTATCCTGGGTTATCCTGGGTTGTGTATCCCTGGGTTGTGTATCCTGGGTTATCCTGGGTTGTGTATCCTGGGTTGTGTATCCTGGCTTATCCTGGGTTGTGCATCCTGGGTTGTGTATCCTGGGTTGTGTATCCTGGGTTATCCTGGGTTGTGTATCCTGGGTTGTGTATCCTGGGTTATCCTGGGTTGTGTATCCTGGGTTGTGTATCCTGGGTTGTGTATCCTGGGTTATCCTGGGTTGTGTATCCTGGATTGTGTATCCTGGGTTATCCTGGGTTGTGTATCCTGGGTTGTGTATCCTGGGTTGTGTATCCTGGGTTGTGTATCCTGAATTGTGATGTGTGACCAGCACTGAGTCCTCCATGTCCCCATACACACACAAACTGATGCACACACAAACACACCGCTGCCCCGTCACACACGCACCATAGCCCCGTCACAAACACACACACACACATACACACACACACGCACGCGCGCGCGCGCACGCACGCACGCACACACAAAAAGGGCGGCCGGTAGCCTAGCGGTAAGAGCCGAGAAGGTAAAGCATCTGTCAATGTGCCTTTGAGCAAGGCACTTAACCCTAATTGCTACTGGGTTACTGTTGATAATGGCTGATCCCTGGCCGTGACCCCACTCTCTGAGGGTGTCTCAGTGGGAGTGGGATATGCAAAAAAACACATTTACAATGCACACATGCGTATAATACACACTTGTACATGTGTAAAATAGGACAAATATAAGCACCCACCACACAAACACACTGGTTCACTCCATAGCTATGCTGTGAACGCACTCTTTGGCACTGTAAGCTCCTGGCTATGGAAGGAGGGGGGTTTGTATGGGTATTGAGGGGTAGTATTTTTTTATGTGTGTCTTTGCCGGAAATCTGAGGTTATTTTGACGGATTTAGGGGCTCCCAGGGGGTGGAATTATTTAGTTAATTCACTATGGGCATGTGGATTCCCAGCTTCAGAGCCTGCAATGGTTTCTCTTATCATCAGGGAAGCATTGATGGTGGAAGCGGTGTGTATGACGCTCATTATGAACGCTGAATAGATGAGTAGAATAATAGAAATGTGGGCCAACTGTTTGCATTTTCTCGTATTGCAATCAAGTCCTTTAGATCTGTGTTCATATTCAGGTATTGTGGGTTTGGTTGACCACACTTTGACACAAATATTATGTAGCTGTAGTGTGTGTGTGTGAGTGTGAGTGTGTGTGTGAGTGTGTGAGTGTGTGTCTTTTGGTCATTACCCTTTGAGGTCCAGCTTTATACTGCCCCCATCACACACACACACACACACACACACACACACACACACACACACACACCGCTGCCCTTGTCCCCTGTAGCCCCTTTCCATGATTTGCTTTGAAAGCATGGAATTAGGTTTGTACCAGCACATGCTCTCTCATTCTCTCTCTTTCTCTGGTAATGGTCAGTGTAGGGTTCACTGCAAAGATAAGACATTTCTCCTGTCAGGGGTTGTTCCCCAAACGGCACTCTATTGCCTATATAATGCACTACTTTTGACCAGATCCCTATGAGCCATGCTCAAAAGTAGTGCACTATATAGGGAATATGGTCCCATTTGGAATACTGATGGGGAGGTTGATGCAGTATCGGCCCAGTCAAGGTGTCCCTTTGAGATAAAACGGTGTAATGACACCCCAGAGAGTGGGCCAGGCCACTGAACTGGAACACCAAGGGCATCCCTGCATTAATGCACTGGGATCATTGTCAATGATGGGAAAAGCTCTCAATTTATTGCTCGCACCTAATTCCATACAATGGCTCTTTTTATGTACTCTGTAAGTTATTGATGGGGATGGGGACAGTGTGTGTGGTTGGGGGAGGGAGAGTGTGTGTAGTGGGGGGAGGGACAGTGTGTGTGGTTGGGGGAGGGACAGTGTGTGTAGTGGGGGAGGGACAGTGTGTGTAGTGGGGGTGGGACAGTGGGAGGGGGAGGGTGTGTGGTGGAGGGAGGGACAGTGTGTGTAGTGGGGGGAGGGACAGTGTGTGTAGTGGGGGGGGAGGGACAGTGTGTGTGGTTGGGAGGGACAGTGTGTGTGGTTGGGGAGGAACAGTGTGTGTAGTGGGGGAGGGACAGTGTGTGTGGTTGGGGGAGGGACAGTGTGTGTAGTGGGGGAGGGACAGTGTGTGTAGTGGGGGAGGGACAGTGTGTGTAGTGGGGGGAGGGACAGTGTGTGTAGTGGGGGAGGGACAGTGTGTGTGGTTGGGGAGGGACAGTGTGTGTAGTGGGGGAGGGACAGTGTGTGTAGTGGGGAGGGACAGTGTGTGTGGTTGGGGGAGGGACAGTGTGTGTAGTGGGGGGAGGGACAGTGTGTGTAGTGGGGGAGGGACAGTGTGTGTGGTTGGGAGAGGGACAGTGTGTGTAGTGAGGGGAGGGACAGTGTGTGTGGTGGGGGAGGGACAGTGTGTGTGCTGGGGGAGAGGCAGTGTGTGTGCTGGGGGAGGGACAGTGTGTGTGGTGGGGGAGGGAAAGTGTGTGTGGTGGGGGATAGACAGTGCGTATAGTGGGGGAGGGACAGTGTGTGTAGTGGGGAGGGCCAATGTGTATGGTGGGGGAGAGATGGTGTGTGTAGTGGGGGAGGTACAGTGTGTGTGTAGTGGGGGGAGGGACAGTGTGTGTAGTGGGGGAGGGACAGTGTGTGTAGTGGGGGAGGGACAGTGTGTGTGGTTGGGAGAGGGACAGTGTGTAGTGGGGGGAGGGACAGTGTGTGTGGTGGGGAGGGACAGTGTGTGTACTGGGGAGAGGGACAGTGTGTGTGGTGGGGGAGGGACAGTGTGTGTAGTGAGGGGAGGGACAGTGTGTGTACTGGGGAGAGGGACAGTGTGTGTAGTGGGGGAGGGACAGTGTGTGTAGTGGGGGAGGGACCGTGTGTGTAGTCGGGGGAGGGACAGTGTGTGTAGTGGGGGATTGACAGTGTGTGGGGTGGGGGAGGGACAGTGTGTGGGGTGGGGGAGGGACAGTGTGTGTGGTGGGGAGGGACAGTGTGTGTAGTGGGGGAGGGACATTGTGTGTTGTGGGGGAGGGACAGTGTGTGTGGTGAGGGGAGGGACCGTGTGTGTGGTGGGGGAGGGACAGTGTGTGTAGTGGGGGAGGGACAGTGTGTGTGGTGGGGGAGGGACAGTGTGTGTGGTGGAGGGACAGACAGTGTGTGTGGTGGGGGAGGGACAGTGTGTGTAGTGGGGGGAGGGACAGTGTGTGTAGTCGGGGAAGGGACAGTGTGTGTAGTGGGGGAGGGACAGTGTGTGTAGTGGGGGATCGACAGTCTGTGGGGTGGGGGAGGGACAGTGTGTGTGGTGGGGGAGGGACAGTGTGTGTGGTGGGGGAGGGACAGTGTGTGTAGTGGGGGGGATCGACAGTGTGTGGGGTGGGGAGGGACAGTGTGTGTAGTCGGGGAAGGGACAGTGTGTGTAGTGGGGGAGGGACAGTGTGTGTAGTGGGGGATCGACAGTGTGGGGTGGGGGAGGGACAGTGTGTGTGGTAGGGAGGGACAGTGTGTGTAGTGGGGGAGGGACAGTGTGTGTAGTCAGGGAAGGGACATTGTGTGTAGTGGGGGGATCGACAGTGTGTGGGGTGGGGGAGGGACAGTGTGTGTGGTGGGGGAGGGACAGTGTGTGTGGTGGAGGGACAGACAGTGTGTGGTGGGGGAGGGACAGTGTGTGTGGTGGGGGAGGGACAGTGTGTGTAGTGGGGGAGGGACAGTGTGTGTGGTGGGGGAGGGACAGTGTGTGTAGTGGGGGAGGGACAGTGTGTGTGGTTGGGGGAGGGACAGTGTGTGTGGTTGGGGGAGGGACAGTGTGTGTAGTGGGGGGAGGGACAGTGTGTGTAGTGGGGGAGGGACAGTGTGTGTGTAGTGGGGGAGGGACAGTGTGTGTGGTGGGGAGGGACAGTGTGTGTGGTGGGGGAGGGACAGTGTGTGTGGTGGGGGAGGGACAGTGTGTGTGGTGGGGAGGGACAGTGTGTGTGGTGGGGGAGGGAAAGTGTGTGTGGTGGGGGAGGGAAGTGTGTGGGGTGGGGGATGGGGACAGTGCAGTGTGTGTAGTGGGGGAGGGACAGTGTGTGTAGGGGGAGGGCCAATGTGTGTGGTGGGGGGAGGGACAGTGTGTGTAGTGGGGGAGGGACAGTGTGTGTAGTGGGGGGGGACAGTGTGTGTGGTGGGGAGGGACAGTGTGTGTGGTGGGGGAGGGAAAGTGTGTGTGGTGGGGGATAGAAAGTGCGTGTAGTGGGGGAGGGACAGTGTGTGTAGTGGGGGAGGGCCAATGTGTATGGTGGGGGAGGGACAGTGTGTGTAGTGGGGAGGGACAGTGTGTGTAGTGGGGGAGGGACAGTGTGTGTGGTTGGGAGAGGGACAGTGTGTGTAGTGGGGAGGGACAGTGTGTGTACTGGGGAGAGGGACAGTGTGTGTGGTGGGGGAGGGACAGTGTGTGTAGTGAGGGGAGGGACAGTGTGTGTACTGGGGAGAGGGACAGTGTGTGTGGTGGGGGGAGAGACAGTGTGTGTAGTGGGGAGGGACAGTGTGTGTAGTCGGGGGATGGACAGTATGTGGGGTGGGGGAGGGACAGTGTGTGTGGTAGGGAGGGACAGTGTGTGTAGTGGGGGAGGGACATTGTGTGTAGTGGGGGGATCGACAGTGTGTGGGGTGGGGGAGGGACAGTGTGTGTGGTGGGGAGGGACAGTGTGTGTGGTGGAGGGACAGACAGTGTGTGTGGTGGGGGAGGGACAGTGTGTGTGGTGGGGGAGGGACAGTGTGTGTAGTGGGGGAGGGACAGTGTGTGTGGTGGGGAGGGACAGTGTGTGTAGTGGGGGAGGGACAGTGTGTGGTTGGGGGAGGGACAGTGTGTGTGGTTGGGGAGGGACAGTGTGTGTAGTGGGGGAGGGACAGTGTGTGTAGTGGGGGAGGGACAGTGTGTGTAGTGGGGGAGGGACAGTGTGTGGTTGGGGAGGGACAGTGTGTGTGGTGGGGGAGGGACAGTGTGTGTGGTGGGGGAGGGACAGTGTGTGTGGTGGGGAGGGACAGTGTGTGTGGTGGGGGAGGGAAAGTGTGTGTGGTGGGGGATAGACAGTGCGTGTAGTGGGGGAGGGACAGTGTGTGTAGTGGGGAGGGCCAATGTGTATGGTGGGGGGAGGGACAGTGTGTGTAGTGGGGGAGGGACAGTGTGTGTAGTGGGGGGACAGTGTGTGTGGTTGGGAGAGGGACAGTGTGTGTGGTGGGGAGGGACAGTGTGTGTGGTGGGGGAGGGACAGTGTGTGTGGTGGGGGAGGGACAGTGTGTGTGGTGGGGAGGGAAAGTGTGTGTGGTGGGGGATAGAAAGTGGCGTGTAGTGGGGGAGGGACAGTGTGTGTAGTGGGGAGGGCCAATGTGTATGGTGGGGGAGGGACAGTGTGTGTAGTGGGGGAGGGACAGTGTGTGTAGTGGGGGAGGGACAGTGTGTGGTGGGAGAGGGACAGTGTGTGTAGTGGGGAGGGACAGTGTGTGTACTGGGGAGAGGGACAGTGTGTGGTGGGGGAGGGACAGTGTGTGTAGTGAGGGGAGGGACAGTGTGTGTACTGGGGAGAGGGACAGTGTGTGTGGTGGGGGAGAGACAGTGTGTGTAGTGGGGGAGGGACAGTGTGTGTAGTCGGGGATGGACAGTATGTGTGGTAGGGAGGGACAGTGTGTTTAGTGGGGGGAGGGACCGTGTGTGTAGTCGGGGGAGGGACAGTGTGTGTGGTGGGGGAGGGACAGTGTGTGGTGAGGGGAGGGACAGTGTGTGTGGTGGAGGGACAGACAGTGTGTGTGGTGGGGAGGGACAGTGTGTGTGGTGGGGGAGGGACAGTGTGTGTAGTGGGGGATCGACAGTGTGTGGGGTGGGGGAGGGACAGTGTGTGTAGTCGGGGAAGGGACAGTGTGTGTAGTGGGGGAGGGACAGTGTGTGTAGTGGGGGATCGACAGTGTGTGGGGTGGGGGGAGGGACAGTGTGTGTGGTAGGGAGGGACAGTGTGTGTAGTGGGGGAGGGACAGTGTGTGTAGTCAGGGAAGGGACATTGTGTGTAGTGGGGGATCGACAGTGTGTGGGGTGGGGGAGGGACAGTGTGTGTGGTGGGGGAGGGACAGTGTGTGTGGTGGAGGGACAGACAGTGTGTGTGGTGGGGGAGGGACAGTGTGTGTGGTGGGGAGGGACAGTGTGTGTAGTGGGGGAGGGACAGTGTGTGGTGGGGGGAGGGACAGTGTGTGTAGTGGGGGGAGGGACAGTGTGTGTGGTGGGGGAGGGACAGTGTGTGTAGTGGGCGAGGACAGTGTGTGTAGTCGGGGAAGGGACAGTGTGTGTAGTGGGGGGAGGGACAGTGTGTGGTGGGGAGGGACAGTGTGTGTGGTGGGGGAGGGACAGTGTGTGTAGTTGGGGATGGACAGTATGTGTGGTAGGGAGGGACAGTGTGTGTAGTGGGGGAGGGACCGTGTGTGTAGTCGGGGGAGGGACAGTGTGTGTGGTGGGGGAGGGACAGTGTGTGTGGTGAGGGGAGGGACAGTGTGTGTGGTGGGGGAGGGACAGTGTGTGTAGTGGGGGGAGGGACAGTGTGTGTGGTAGGGGAGGGACAGTGTGTGTGGTGAGGGGAGGGACAGTGTGTGTGGTGGAGGGAGGGACAGTGTGTGTGGTTGGGGGAGGGACAGTGTGTGTAGTGGGGGTGGGACAGTGTGTGTAGTGGGGGAGGGACAGTGTGTGTGGTTGGGGGAGGGACAGTGTGTGTGGTTGGGGGAGGGACAGTGTGTGTAGTGGGGGAGGGACAGTGTGTGTAGTGGGGGAGGGACAGTGTGTGTAGTGGGGGAGGGACAGTGTGTGTGGTTGGGGAGGGACAGTGTGTGTGGTGGGGGGAGGGACAGTGTGTGTGGTGGGGGAGGGACAGTGTGTGTGGTGGGGGAGGGACAGTGTGTGTGGTGCGGGAGGGAAAGTGTGTGTGGTGGGGGATAGACAGTGCGTGTAGTGGGGGAGGGATAGTGTGTGTAGTGGGGGAGGGCCAATGTGTATGGTGGGGGAGGGACAGTGTGTGTAGTGGGGGGAGGGACAGTGTGTGTGGTTGGGAGAGGAACAGTGTGTGTGGTTGGGGAGGGACAGTGTGTGTGGTGGGGGAGGGACAGTGTGTGTGGTGGGGGAGGAAAGTGTGTGTGGTGGGGGATAGACAGTACGTGTAGTGGGGGAGGGACAGTGTGTGTAGTGGGGGAGGGCCAATGTGTATGGTGGGGGAGGGACAGTGTGTGTAGTGGGGGAGGGACAGTGTGTGTAGTGGGGGGAGGGACAGTGTGTGTGGTTGGGAGGGACAGTGTGTTTAGTGGGGGAGGGACCATGTGTGTAGTCGGGGAGGGACAGTGTGTGTAGTGGGGGGAGGGACAGTGTGTGTGGTGGGGGAGGGACAGTGTGTGTGGTGAGCGGAGGGACAGTGTGTGTGTTGGGGGAGGGACAGTGTGTGTAGTGGGGGAGGGACAGTGTGTGTAGTGGGGGAGGGACAGTGTGTGGTTGGGGGAGGGACAGTGTGTGTAGTGGGGGAGGGACAGTGTGTGTAGTGGGGGAGGGACAGTGTGTGTGGTTGGGGGAGGGACAGTGTGTGTGGTTGGGGGAGGGACAGTGTGTGTGGTTGGGGAGGGACAGTGTGTGTGGTGGGGGAGGGACAGTGTGTGTGGTGGGGGAGGGACAGTGTGTGTGTGGTGGGGGAGGGACAGTGTGTGTGGTGGGGGAGGGAAAGTGTGTGTGGTGGGGGATAGACAGTGCGTGTAGTGGGGGGAGGGACAGTGTGTGTATTGGGGGAGGGCCAATGTGTATGGTGGGGGGAGGGACAGTGTGTGTAGTGGGGGAGGGACAGTGTGTAGTAGTGGGGGAGGGACAGTGTGTGTGGTTGGGAGAGGGACAGTGTGTGTAGTGGGGAGGGACAGTGTGTGTACTGGGGAGAGGGACAGTGTGTGTGGTGGGGGAGGGACAGTGTGTGTAGTGAGGGGAGGGACAGTGTGTGTACTGGGGAGAGGGACAGTGTGTGTGGTGGGGGAGGTACAGTGTGTAGTGGGGGAGGGACAGTGTGTGTACTGGGGAGAGGGACAGCGTGTGTGGTGGGGGAGGGACAGTGTGTGTAGTGGGGGGAGGGACAGTGTGTGTGGTGGGGGAGGGAAAGTGTGTGTAGTGCTGGGGGGAGGGACAGTGTGTGTGGTGGGGAGAGGGACAGTGTGTGTACTGGGGAGAGGGACAGTGTGTGTAGTGGGGGAGGGACAGTGTGTGTACTGGGGAGAGGGACAGTGTGTGTGGTGGGAGGAGGGACAGTGTGTGTGGTGGAGGGACAGACAGTGTGTGTGGGGGAGGGACAGTGTGTGTAGTGGGGGAGGGACAGTGTGTGTGGTGGGGGAGGGAAAGTGTGTGTAGTGGGGGGAGGGACAGTGTGTGTAGTCGGGGGAAGGGACAGTGTGTGTAGTGGGGGGAGGGACAGTGTGTGTAGTGGGGGAGGGACAGTGTGTGTAGTGGGGGATCGACAGTGTGTGTGGGTAGGGGAGGGACAGTGTGTGTGGTGGGGGAGGGACAGTGTGTGTGGTGGGGGAGGGACAGTGTGTGTGGTGGGGAGGGACAGTGTGTGTGGTGGGGGAGGGAAAGTGTGTGTGGTGGGGGATAGACAGTGCGTGTAGTGGGGGAGGGACAGTGTGTGTAGTGGGGGAGGGCCAATGCGTATGGTGGGGGTGGGACAGTGTGTGTAGTGGGGGAGGTACAGTGTGTGTAGTGGGGGAGGGACAGTGTGTAGTGGGGGAGGGACAGTGTGTGTAGTGGGGGGGGGGAGGGACAGTGTGTGTGGTTGGGAGAGGGACAGTGTGTGTAGTGGGGGAGGGACAGTATGTGTGGTGGGGAGGGACAGTGTGTGTCCTGGGGAGAGGGACAGTGTGTGTGGTGGGGAGGGACAGTGTGTGTAGTGAGGGGAGGGACAGTGTGTGTACTGGGGAGAGGGACAGTGTGTGTGGTGGGGGGAGAGAAAGTGTGTGTAGTGGGGGAGGGACAGTGTGTGTAGTGGGGGGAGGGACAGTATGTGTGGTAGGGAGGGACAGTGTGTGTAGTGGGGGAGGGACCGTGTGTGTAGTCGGGGGAGGGACAGTGTGTGTAGTGGGGGAGGGACAGTGTGTGTAGTGGGGGAGGGACAGTGTTTGTGGTGAGGGGAGGGACAGTGTGTGTGGTGGAGGCACAGACAGTGTGTGGTGGGGAGGGACAGTGTGTGTGGTGGGGGAGGGACAGTGTGTGTAGTGGGGGGGGAGGGACAGTGTGTGTAGTCGGGGACGGGACAGTGTGTGTAGTGGGGGAGGGACAGTGTGTGTAGTGGGGGATCGACAGTGTGTGTGGTGGGGGAGGGACAGTGTGTGTGGTGGGGGAGGGACAGTGTGTGTGGTAGGGAAGGGACATTGTGTGTGGTGGAGGGACAGACAGTGTGTGTGGTGGGGGAGGGACAGTGTGTGTAGTGGGTGGAGGGACAGTGTGTGTAGTGGGGAGGGACAGTGTGTGTGGTGGAGGGAGGGACAGTGTGTGTGGTGGGGGAGGGACAGTGTGTGTAGTGGGGGGAGGGACAGTGTGTGTAGTGGGGGAGGGACAGAGTGTGTGGTGGGGGAGGGACAGTGTGTGTGGGGGGAGGGACAGTGTGTGTGGTGGGGAGGGAAAGTGTGTGTGGTGGGGGAGGGACAGTGTGTGTGGTGGGGGAGGGACAGTGTGTGTGGTGGGGGAGGGACAGTGTGTGTGGTGGGGGGAGGGAAAGTGTGTGTGGTGGGGGATAGACAGTGCGTGTAGTGGGGGAGGGACAGTGTGTGTAGTGGGGGAGGGCCAATGTGTATGGTGGGGGGTGGGACAGTGTGTGTAGTGGGGGAGGTACAGTGTGTGTAGTGGGGGGGAGGGACAGTGTGTGTAGTGGGGGAGGGACAGTGTGTGTAGTGGGGGGAGGGACAGTGTGTGTGGTTGGGAGAGGGACAGTGTGTGTAGTGGGGGAGGGACAGTATGTGTGGTGGGGAGGGACAGTGTGTGTCCTGGGGAGAGGGACAGTGTGTGTGGTGGGGAGGGACAGTGTGTGTAGTGAGGGGAGGGACAGTGTGTGTACTGGGGAGAGGGACAGTGTGTGTGGTGGGGGAGAGAAAGTGTGTGTAGTGGGGGGAGGGACAGTGTGTGTAGTGGGGGAGGGACAGTATGTGTGGTAGGGAGGGACAGTGTGTGTAGTGGGGGAGGGACCGTGTGTGTAGTCGGGGGAGGGACAGTGTGTGTAGTGGGGGAGGGACAGTGTGTGTAGTGGGGGAGGGACAGTGTTTGTGGTGAGGGGAGGGACAGTGTGTGTGGTGGAGGCACAGACAGTGTGTGTGGTGGGGGAGGGACAGTGTGTGTGGTGGGGGAGGGACAGTGTGTGTAGTGGGGGGAGGGACAGTGTGTGTAGTCGGGGACGGGACAGTGTGTGTAGTGGGGGGGAGGGACAGTGTGTGTAGTGGGGGGATCGACAGTGTGTGTGGTGGGGAGGGACAGTGTGTGTGGTGGGGGAGGGACAGTGTGTGTGGTAGGGAAGGGACATTGTGTGTGGTGGAGGGACAGACAGTGTGTGTGGTGGGGGAGGGACAGTGTGTGTAGTGGGTGGAGGGACAGTGTGTGTAGTGGGGAGGGACAGTGTGTGTGGTGGAGGGAGGGACAGTGTGTGTGGGGGGAGGGACAGTGTGTGTAGTGGGGGAGGGACAGTGTGTGTAGTGGGGGAGGGACAGAGTGTGTGGTGGGGAGGGACAGTGTGTGTGGTGGGGGGTGACAGTGTGTGTAGTGGGGGACGGACAGTGTGTGTAGTGGGGGAGGGACAGTGTGTGTGGTGGAGGGACAGACAGTGTGTGTGGTGGGGGAGGGACAGTGTGTAGTGGGGGAGGGACTGTGTGTGTAGTGGGGGAGGGACAGTGTGTGTGGTGGGGAGGGACAGTGTGTGTGGTGGAGGGACAGACAGTGTGTGTGGTGGGGGAGGGACAGTGTGTGTGGTGGGGGAGGGACAGTGTGTGTAGTGGGGCGAGGGACAGTGTGTGTGGTGGGGGAGGGACAGTGTGTGTGGTGGGGGAGGGACAGTGTGTGTGGTGGGGGAGGGACAGTGCGTGATGCAGTGTTTTGTGGTGATGCTTTTGGAGTTTAACTACACTGTGCGATCGATACAGATCCCGCCAGAGGAGGTGTAAGTCACATTTTACTGTGAGAGGCAGGATGCCTGGCTCCCTTTTAGCCTGAGAATCAAATGCACCCTATTCCCTACATAATGCACTACTTTTGACCAGGGACATAGGGAGAATATGGTGCCATTTGTGACTCAGATTTAGACTGGCTGTTTATAATCTCTCAAGGCTCTTCCATGTCTAGTTCACCTTCAGACCACATCAACGCATGTCAGCAATTCCTCTGTCCCTCTGCCTGGTATTATTACAGCATGCTGTGTATTTTCTGTTGGCCATAATTCCTCTGTTCCCCTGCCTGGTATTATTACAGCATGCTGTGTATTTTCTGTTGGCCATAATTCCTCTGTTCCTCTGCCTGGTATTATTACAGCATGCTGTGTATTTTCTGTTGGCCATAATTCCTCTGTTCCCCTGCCTGCTATTATTACAGCATGCTGTGTATTTTCTGTTGGCCATAATTCCTCTGTTCCTCTGCCTGGTATTATTACAGCATGCTGTGTATTTTCTGTTGGCCATAATTCCTCTGTTCCCCTGCCTGCTATTATTACAGCATGCTGTGTATTTTCTGTTGGCCATAATTCCTCTGTTCCCTCTGCCTGGTATTATTACAGCATGCTGTGTATTTTCTGTTGGCCATAATTCCTCTGTTTCTCTGCCTGGTATTATTACAGCATGCTGTGTATTTTCTGTTGGCCATAATTCCTCTGTTCCCCTGCCTGGTATTATTACAGCATGCTGTGTATTTTCTGTTGGCCATAATTCCTCTGTCCCTCTGCCTGGTATTATTACAGCATGCTGTGTATTTTCTGTTGGCCATAATCCCTCTGTGCCCCTGCCTGGTATTATTACAGCATGCTGTGTATTTTCTGTTGGCCATAATCCCTCTGTGCCCCTGCCTGGTATTATTACAGCATGCTGTGTATTTTCTGTTGGCCATAATTCCTCTGTCCCTCTGCCTGGTATTATTACAGCATGCTGTGTATTTTCTGTTGGCCATAATTCCTCTGTCCCTCTGCCTGGTATTATTACAGCATGCTGTGTATTTTCTGTTGGCCATAATTCCTCTGTTTCTCTGCCTGATATTATTACAGCACGCTGTGTATTTTCTGTTGGCCATAATTCCTCTGTTCCTCTGCCTGGTATTATTACAGCATGCTGTGTATTTTCTGTTGGCCATAATTCCTCTGTCCCTCTGCCTGGTATTATTACAGCATGCTGTGTATTTTCTGTTGGCCATAATTCCTCTGTTTCTCTGCCTGGTATTATTACAGCACGCTGTGTATTTTCTGTTGGCCATAATTCCTCTGTTCCTCTGCCTGGTATTATTACAGCATGCTGTGTATTTTCTGTTGGCCATAATTCCTCTGTTCCTCTGCCTGGTATTATTACAGCATGCTGTGTATTTTCTGTTGGCCATAATTCCTCTGTTCCCCTGCCTGATATTATTACAGCATGCTGTGTATTTTCTGTTGGCCATAATTCCTCTGTTCCTCTGCCTGGTATTATCACAGCATGCTGTGTATTTTCTGTTGGCCATAATTCCTCTGTTCCTCTGCCTGGTATTATTACAGCATGCTGTGTATTTTCTGTTGGCCATAATTCCTCTGTACCTCTGCCTGGTATTATTACAGCATGCTGTGTATTTTCTGTTGGCCATAATTCCTCTGTACCTCTGCCTGGTATTATTACAGCATGCTGTGTATTTTCTGTTGGCCATAATTCCTCTGTCCCCCTGCCTGGTATTATTACAGCATGCTGTGTATTTTCTGTTGGCCATAATTCCTCTGTTCCCCTGCCTGGTATTATTACAGCATGCTGTGTCTTATATGTTGGCCATACAACCCTCCTTATCCAAGGTGATGTACACTGATCCACCAATGATGTCCAACCAGACACACACAGAGAAAAAAATTGATATATCCTAGTGCTGAGCGATTAGTGCTGTTTGAGGTCAGTTCGGTTTTGGGTTGATTGCTAAAAATCAAATCAAATTCTCTTCTCTTCCCTTACTTTCTTTTCTTCTCTTTTCTTCTCTTCCCTTTCCTTACTGTCTTCTCTTCAAATCAAATTTCAAATCAAATCAAATGTATTTATATAGCCCTTCGTACATCAGCTGATATCTCAAAGTGTTGTACAGAAACCCAGCCTAAAACCCCAAACAGCAAGCAATGCAGGTGTAGAAGCACGGTGGCTAGGAAAAACTCCCTAGAAAGGCCACAACCTAGGAAGAAACCTAGAGAGGAACCAGGCTATGTGGGGTGGCCTTCAAATGTTCATAAATGACCAGCATGGTCCAATAATAATAAGGCAGAACAGTTGAAACTGGAGCAGCAGCACGGCCAGGTGGACTGGGGACAGCAAGGAGTCATCATGTCAGGTAGTCCTGAGGCATGGTCCTAGGGCTCAGGTCCTCCGAGAGAGAGAGAGAAAGAAAGAGAGAAAGAGAGAATTAGAGAGAGCACACTTAAATTCACACAGGACACTGAATAGGACAGGAGAAGTACTCCAGATATAACAAACTGACCCTAGCCCCCCGACACATAAACTACTGCAGCATAAATACTGGAGGCTGAGACAGGAGGGGTCAGGAGACACTGTGGCCCCATCCGAGGACACACCCGGACAGGGCCAAACAGGAAGGATATAACCCCACCCACTTTGCCAAAGCACAGCCCCCACACCACTAGAGGGATATCTTCAACCACCAACTTACCATCCTGAGACAAGGCTGAGTATAGCCCACAAAGATCTCCGCCACGGCACAACCCAAGGGGGGCCAACCCAGACAGGATGATCACATCAGTGACTCAACCCACTCAGGTGACGCACCCCTCCCAGGGACGGTATGAGAGAGCCCCAGTAAGCCAGTGACTCAGCCCCTGTAATAGGGTTAGAGGCAGAGAATCCCAGTGGAAAGAGGGGAACTGGCCAGGCAGAGACAGCAAGGGCGGTTCGTTGCTCCAGAGCCTTTCCGTTCACCTTCCCACTCCTGGGCCAGACTACACTCAATCATATGACCCACTGAAGAGATGAGTCTTCAGTAAAGACTTAAAGGTTGAGACCGAGTTTGCGTCTCTGACATGGGTAGGCAGACCGTTCCATAAAAATGGAGCTCTATAGGAGAAAGCCCTGCCTCCAGCTGTTTGTTTAGAAATTCTAGGGACAATTAGGAGGCCTGCGTCTTGTGACCGTAGCGTACGTGTAGGTATGTACGGCAGGACCAAATCAGAGAGATAGGTAGGAGCAAGCCCATGTAGTGCTTTGTAGGTTAGCAGTAAAACCTTGAAATATAATCACCGTTTCGATTTCATTTTCAATTATTATGTGGGTTGTAACAACACAGAATACAACAATGAATAAAAGTCCCGTGACGGTAGTGACTGCCCATTAATGCTTATCACTTATTAACCATCATTTATTCACATTACTTTAGTCAGCTATTTCATTTGTGTATGTTACGTTTGCTTTATTTGATGACTTTATTAATTAATTCCCAGTCATCATCTTATCTCTACTAAGCTGCTGCATATGCTGTGACAAAATCTAAATTTTTGTAGTTCTTCAAAGCAAATAAGGCATACTTTTATGATCGCTGAATATTAACTGTCTATCAATCACTTAGATCAGGTATTTGTATTTGTATTTATTATGGATCCCCATTTAGCAGCAGCTACTCTTCCTGGGGTCCAGCAAAATTAAGGCAGTTTTAACAATTTCAAAAACATTACAATACATTCACAGATTTCACAACACACTGTGTGCCCTCAGGCCCCTACTCCACCACTACCACATATCTACAGTAAATCCATGTGTCCTATATGTACAGTGTGTATGTTACTGCGCGCGCGTGTGTGTGTATGCATGTGTCTGTGCCAATGTTTGTGTTGCTTTACAGTCCCCGCTGTTCCATAAGGTGTTTTTTTGTCTGCTTTTTATATCAAATTTTACTGCTTGCGTCAGTTACTTGATGTGGAACAGAGTTCCATGTAGTCATGGCTCTATGTAGTACTCTGTGCCTCCCATAGTCTGTTCTGGACTTGGGGACTGTGAAGATACCTCTTGTGGCATGTCTTGTCGGGTATGCATGGGTGTCTGAGCTGTGTGCCAGTAGTTGAGACAGACAGCTCGGTGCGTTCAACATGTCAATACCTCTCATAGATAAAAGTAGTGATGAAGTCAATCTCTCTTCCACTTTCAGCCAGGAGAGATTGACATGCATATCTATTCCATGAAAAAGAAAAACCCTCTGGGTTTCTTTTAGGATGAAATGGAAAATATGGTGCTGTACAACGTGAAGTGGCAGTACAGTACTGGGCTATTTAGCTAAAGAATCCCTGTGTCGTGCTTGTCTCAGAGAAGTGCGAAACGGTGCTAAAATAGTTGTAGTCTTTTGCTTCTAACTTCAATATGCTCTTTAAATAAATAAGACCTAAATCATTTTTAACAGCACATTACTCAACACTCGACTCATTTTGCCTATGGTAGGCCTACAGTATATTGAAAAAAGTTTTTTTCAATGACGTGACTGTCCGCCAATAATTACATTTAGAGGATGGGAGGACTGTATATTAATATCTAAGGGGCATTTATATAATTCTAATTAATTAGTAATAATAATCACTTTGTTTAAAGAGTAACAATATTTTGGAGATTTTGTTTTTCATTTAACCTAGAGTGAGCGAGAAAAAAGCAATTCTTGAACATGGGGTGAGACATTCTCACTAAATTGTAAATAAAGTCAGTAATTTAGAATGATTTATTTCTGGAGAAACCTTGATTATTTAGCAGACATCACTTGCTTATATTCAGTCAACACATATCTTTAGAATATCATGGAATATTTTAACATTTTCGTTTCTCCATCCTTGTCTCAGAGCAGCGCGAAACGGTGCTGAAATAGACGGCCACAGCGGGAACATTTATTTAACCAGGTAGGCCAGTTGAGAACAAGTTCTCATTTACAACTGCGACCTGGACAAGATAGAGCAAAGCAGTGCATTACACATAAGTTACACATAAACAAATGTGGAGTCAATAACACAAAAGAAAAGAAAAATTGAAAAGCTATGTACAGTGTGTGCAAATGTAGAAGAGTAGGGAGGTAGGCAATAAATAGGTCCTAGAGGTGAAAATAATGACAATTTAGCATTAATACTGGAGTGATAGATGTGCAGATGATGATGTGCAAGTAGAGATACTAGGGTGCAAAAGAGCAAGAGGGTAAGTAATAATATGGGGATGAGGTAGTTGGGTGTGCTATTTACAGATTGGCTGTGTACAGGTATAGTGATCGGTAAGCTACTCTGACAGCTGATGCTTAAAGTTAGAGAGGGAGATATAAGACTCCAGCTTCAGAGATTTTTGCAATTCATTCCAGTCATTGGCAGCAGAGCTGGAAGGAAAGGCGGCCAACGTAGGTGTTGGCTTTGGGGATGACCAGTGCAATATACCTGCTGGGGTGTTGCTATGGTGACCAATGAGCTGAGATAAGGCAAAGACTTATAGATGACCTGGAGCCAGTGGGTTTGGCAACGGATATGTAGTGAGGGCCAGCCAACGAGAACATACAGGTCGCAGTGGTGGGTAGTATATGGGGCTTTGGTGATGAAACAGATGGCACTGTGATAGACTACATCCAGTTTTCTGGGTAGAGTTTGGGGGCTATTTTGTAAATGACATCGCCGAAGTCAAGGATCGGTAGGATAGTCCGTTTTACGCGGTTATGTTTGGTGGCATGAGTGAAGGATGCTTTGTTGCGAAATAGGAATTCTAGATTTAATTTTGGATCGGAGATGCTTAATGTGAGTCTGGAAGGAGAGTTTACAGTCTAGCCAGACACCTAGGTATTTGTAGTTGTCCACACATTCTAGGTCAGAACCATCCAGAATAATGCTAGTCGGGCGGGAGGGTGCGGGCAGGAATTGGTTGAAGAGCATGCGTTTAGTTTTGCTAGCATTTAAAAGCAGTTAGAGGCCACGGAAGGAGAGTTGTATGGCATTGAAGCTTATCTGGAGGTTATTTAACACAATGTCCAAAGATGGGCCAGGTGTATACAGAATGGTGTCGTCTGCATAGAGGTGGACCAGAGAATCACCAGCAGCAAGAGCGATGTCATTGATGTATACAGAGAAAAGAGTCGGCCTGAGAATTCTGTAAAAGTATTCTGTGCCCACTCGTGGTATCTTTCTTCGGTGACACATCCTTGGAATAGCAGAAAAGCATAATGGTCGGGTGGTCCGTGCTGTGCCCGGTGAGCAGTTGGTCAAGTTCTGTTGTCAGAAGAGGAATGGAAATGTCAGGGTGAACTGAAAACCTGACGAACCCGCCACGTATGTTGACTCTGCCTGTTGGAGGTGGAGTTCCAGAGCTTACAGGTGTGCCTGGCATGGAAATATATATATTATTATTTTTAAATTCTCAGATCATTAATCATGTGTGTTCACTTGTTTTGTACTGTTCTGTAGTTTCGACACAATGATTAGTCTGACAAACAAAGAACTTTACGTCCTGCAGGCCCAGGCATGGATCAAAGCTGACGAGACATTCAATAACGTCATCTTCACAGACGAATCAACCGTGGCCCTTGAGTAATTTGCTCAAAATTGCACCCGGGGTAGAAATGTAATGTTTTAGGTCATTAAAAGAACAGCATAACGGTACTGCGACTCGATAATCCCTGTCATTACTTCTAATTTAACTTTTATGCTCACTGATTCTCTGTTTGAGAGAACGAGAGGTTTAATTTACAGTTGAAGTCGTAAGTTTACATACACTTAGGTTGGAGTCATTAAAACTTGTGTTTCAACCGCTACACAAATGTCTTGTTCACAAACTATAGTTTTGGCAAGTCGGTTTGGACATCTACTTTGTGCATGACACAAGTAATTTTTCCAACAATTGTCGTAAACAATGGAAAAATTACTTATGTTGTGTATTGCACAAAGTAGATGTCCAAACCGACTTGCCAAAACTATAGTTTGTGAACCAGTAATTTTTCAAACAATTGTCATAAACAATTAATTACTTGTATATTGCACAAAGGAAATGTCCACGAGTAGTTGAAAAACTAGTTTTATTGACTCCAACCTACGTGTATGTAAACTTCCAACTTCAACTGTACCTCTAGGCTGTGTAAGGGCTATTTTACCAAGATGAAGAGTGATGGAGTGCTGCATCAGATGACCTGGCCTCCACAATCCCCTGACCTCAACCAAATTGAGATGTTTTGGGACGAGTCGGACCGCAGAGTGAAGGAAAAGCAGCCAAAGTGCTCAGCATATGTGGGAACTCCTTCAAGACTGTTGAACAAGAATTCCAGGTGAAGCTTGTTGAGAGAATGCCTGGAGTGTGTAATGCTGTCATCAATGCAAAGGGTGGCTTTTTGAAGAATCTCAAATATAAAATATATTTTGATTTGTTTAACACTTTTGATTCCATATGTGTTATTTCATAGTTTTCATGTCTTTACTATTATTCTACAATGTAGAAAATAGTAAAAAATAAAGAAAAACCATTGAATGAGTAGGTGTTCTAAAACTTTTGACCGGTAGTGTAGGTCAATTAGTTGTTTAAAACCCCCAAAATAATCGGATTCTTAACTCTATTTGAAGCGTATAAAGATTTGTAACACAGTCATAATCCATACACACGGCATCTGCATTCCTAAGCAGGTCATAAGCATTTACAAAATACAATGTTACTGTATTTTGCTTGTGGAACAGATGCTGACCCTGTAACTTTGAATTCCTGTCCTCAGATGGCTTTGGGAGAGTGATATGAAATGGGCCCTTTAGCCATGACCGCCATTGTCCAGGATTTCCAGTTACACTCCCTATGGATATACACACACACACACGCACGCACGCACGCACGCACGCACGCACGCACGCACGCACGCACGCACGCACGCACGCACGCACGCACGCACACACACACACACACACACACACACACACACACACACACACACACACACACACCAACACACTCCCTGTGGATTTACTCTGATTCGTTCACAGGTTCAGGGCAGCTGCATTGATGTTGTCACCGCTGGCAGACAGCACTATCACAGCAAAGGAAATAGGGAAATGGTATTGATTCAAACGGAGATGACAGTAGTCGTTTATAAAGACAAGTGTTGATACAAATTGAATTTACACTGGACGGAATGACAGCGAGTAGATTGAAATGGGACTCGGCAGCAATGGAGGTCACACTGCTTTCATTGCAGTTTGTTATCGTATCATTTCACTTGCTTATCGTATAAAAAATTCTAAAAGGCACTCACGCATCTGAGCTATCTTGTTGCAGGTGCATGGGAACAATTAGATTAAAAAAAAGAGAAACCCGCACACTGCTCTTGGTAGTATCACTTATTTTTATTCAATCTTACGTGTCGGTCTCTTGGCCTTCGTCAGATATAGAATGTAGAAATATACGATGTAGAAAAAACAAGTGTGATACAGTATGTGAAAAGACGGCACATTGCAAAGTTAATTCAGGAAAAAAAGAATATGATGGTGTCTGTTGACAAAGATTTCTTCAACAACAACAACAATAACAACAAGCAGGACTCAAACGATATTCTCCAAACACCCCACAGGGCAGACATCCCAATTATTCGCAAAAGGAAGCGACACAGAGGGCGAAGAGCCGGATGCCTCGTCCAGACCCACAGAAGACAACTAGGAAAGCTGCCGTTACCATCAATATTACTCACCAACATGCAATCATTGGACAATAAACTAGACGAGGTAAGATCACGAATATCCTACCAACGGGACATCAAAAACTGTAATATCCAATGCTTCACGGAATCGTGGCTGAATGACGACATGGATATTCAGCTAGCGGGATACACGCTGCACCGGCAGGATAAAACAGCACACTCTGGTAAGACGAGGGGGGGGGGGGATCTGTGCATATTTGTAAACAACAGCTGGTGTACGAAATCTAAGGAAGTCTCTAGATTTTGCTCGCCTGAAGTTGAGTATATTGTGATAAACTGCAGGCCACACTACTTTCCTAGAGAGTTCTCAGCTATACTTTTCGTGGCTGTTTATTTACCACCACAGACAGATGCTGGCACTAAGACCGCACTCAGTCAGCTGTAAGGAAATAAGCAAACAGGAAACCACTCACCCAGAGGCGCCGCTCCTAGTGGCCGGAGACTTTAATGCAGGTGAACTTAAATCAGTTCTACCAAATCTCTACCAACATATTAAATGTGCAACCAGAGGGAAAAAAATTCTAGATCACCTGTACTCCACACACAGAGACGTGTACAAAGCTCTCCCTCGCCCTCCATTTGGTAAATCCGACCACAACTCTATCCTCCTGATACCTGCTTACAAGCAAAAATGAAAGCAGGAAGCACCAGTGACTCGGTCTATAAAACAATGGTGAGATGAGGCAGATGCTAAACTACAGGACTGCTTTGCTATCACAGACTGGAGCATGTTCCGGGATTCTTCCGATGACATTGAGGAATACACCACATCAGTAACTGGCTTTATCAATAAGTGCATTGAGGACGTCGTCCCCATAGTGACTGTACATACATACCCCAACCAGAAGCCATGGATTACAGGCAACATTCGCACTGAGCTAAGCTTACAAGAAATCCCGCTATGCCCTGCGACGAACCATCAAACAGGCAAAGTGTCAATACAGGGCTAAGATTGAATCATACTACATTGGCTCCGACGCTCGTTGGATGTGGCAGGGCTTGCAAACTATTACAGACTACAAAGGGAAGCACATCCGCAAGCTGCCCAGTGACACGAGCCTACCAGATGAGCTAAATCACTTCTATGCTCGCTTCGAGGCAAGCAACACTGAGGCATGCATGAGAGCATCAGCTGTTCCGGACGACTGTGTGATCACGCTCTCTGTAGCCAACGTGAGTAAGACCTTTAAACAGGTCAACATACACAAGGCTGCGGGGCCAGACGGATTACCAGGATGTGTGCTCCGTGCATGTGCTGATCAACTGGCAGGTGTCTTCACTGACATTTTCAACATGTCCCTGATTGAGTCTGTAATACCAACATGCTTCAAGCAGACCACCATAGTCCCTGTGCCCAAGAACACAAAGGCAACCTGCCTAAATGACTACAGACCCGTAGCACTCATGTCCGTAGCCATGAAGTGCTTTGAAAGGCTGGTAATGGCTCACATCAACACTATTATCCCAGAAACCTTAGACCCATTCCAATTTGCATACCGCCCAAACATATCCACAGATGATGCGATCTCTATTGCACTCCACACTGCCCTTTCCCAAAAGGAACACCTGTGTGAGGATGCTGTTCATTGACTACAGCTCAGCGTTCAACACCATAGTACCCTCAAAGCTCATCACCAAGCTAAGGATCCTGGGACGAAAAACCTCCCCCTGCAACTGGATCCTGGACTTCCTGACAGGCCGCCCCCAGGTGGTGAGGGTAGGTAGCAACACATCTGCCACGCTGATCCTCAACACTGGATCTCCCCAGGGGTGCGTGCTCAGTCCCCTCCTGTACTCCCTGTTCACCCACGACTGCATGGCCAGGCACGACTCCAACACCATCATTAAGTTTGCTGGAGACACAACAGCCTGATAACCGACAACGACGAGACAGCCTATAGGGAGGAGGTCAGAGACCTGGCCGGGTGGTGCCAGAATAACAACCTATCCCTCAACATAACCAAGACTAAGGAGATGATTGTGGACTACAGGAAAAGGAGCACTGAGCACGTCCCTATTCTCATCTACGGGGCTGTAGTGGAGCAGGTTGAGAGCTTCAAATTCCTTGGTGTCCACATCAACAACAAACTAGATTGGTCCAAACACACCAAGACAGTCGTGAAGAGGGCACGACAAAGCCTATTCCCTCTCAGGAAACAAAAAGATTTGGCATGGGTCCTGAGATCCTCAAAAGATTCTACAACTGCAACATCGAGAGCATCACTGCCTGGTACGGCAATTGCTCGGCCTCCGACCGCAAGGCACTTCAGAGGGTAGTGCGTACGACCCATTACATCACTGGTGCAAAGCTGCCTGCCATCCAGGACCTCTACACAGGCGGTGTCAGAGGAAGGCCCTAAAAATTGTCAAAGACCCCAGCCACCCCAGTCATAGACTGTTCTCTCTACCTCCGCATGGCAAGCGGTACCGGAGTGCCAAGTCTAAGACAAAAAGGATTCTCAACGGTTTTACCCCCAAGCCATAAGACACCTGAACAGGTAACCAAATGGTTACCCGGACTATTTGCATTGTGTTCCCCCCCACCAACCCCTCTTTTACGCTGCTGCTACTCTCTGTTTATGTTATATGCATAGTCACTTTAACTATACATTCATGTACATACTACCTAAATTGGCCCGCCCAAGCAGTGCTCCCGCACATCGGCTAAACGGGCTATCTGCATTGTGTCCCACCACCCACCAACCCCTCTTTTTACGCTTCTGCTACTCTCTGTTCCTCATATATGCATAGTCACTTTAACCATACCTACATGAACATACTACCTCAATCAGCCTGACTAACAGGTGTCTGTATATAGCCCTGCTACTCTTTTTTCAAATGTCTTTTTACTGTTGTTTTATTTCTTTACTTACCTACACACACACACACACACACACACACACACATACCTTTTTTGCACCATTGGTTAGAGCCTGTAAGTAAGCATTTCACTGTAAGGTTTACACCTGTTGTATTCAGCGCACGTGACAAATAAACTTTGATTTGATTTGGAATTGTAACTTTTTCAACACACCAGTTCTGACCCTAATCATTTCCATTTGTGGCACTGATTGAGAGGACAGACAGTCGGATATATTTGGACCCAATGTATGGAAATGTGCTTCCGAGCTGTTGAAACCTCCAGTAGACCTACTGTCAGCTGTACGCTGTATAGACTGGAGATCGTCATTAATAACATGCATTTGGAAACATATATTTCAGATTAATGCCTCAAAAGGATCATAAAGGATAGCCACACCTGTTGACTGTTTAATACCTGTACAATTTGTACATTTCAATAGAGAATCAAATAATAGATCTTTATCAAGGTGCAGAGCGTTTCGATTTGCCTGCTGGGGGTCAAGGAGAACACAAGCTCCGCTAAAATCATTGACAACTACGTGCCGTTTTCAAAGGATTGTTAAATAAGTGTTAACTATTTGGTTCTAATAGTCAGAACTACACATTTCAGATTATTCAGTGCAAAACAATTGCACACATTTTTCTCTAGGCCTACCATCAGAGTTGTACAGCGAGTAACTGCATGCTTTTCATGATCAGTAAACATCAATTGATCATGTAATTTCAGATACATGAGGGTAGCCTCACCATATCTCTCAATATTGGCCACCATTACTTAGAGATTTGAGTGATATAAAATTAAAGTGAACTATACCTGACAGATATGAGTGGTTTTAGGTTAATTTCCCATCCTTTGTGGGCTCTGCCTGTCAAGCACCAGAAGGGCTCATTTTCCGAAGTACTGTTAGCTAATAATGTTTACTTTGCAAGCTACCAGTAGAACTTTATAAAGTTGGCTATACATAGTGGTAAGTAGACCTAATGTACTTTTTTCTCCAACCAACATAGGCCTACTGTCACGCCCTGAGGTCAGGGTAGGTCAGGGTGTGACTAGGGTGGGAAATCTATGTTTATATTTCTTTGTTGGACATATGGTTCCCAATCAGAGGCAGCTGTCTATCGTTGTTTCTGATTGGGGATCATTCTTAGGCAGCCCTTTTTCCCACCTTCTGTTGTGGGATCTTGTCTTTGTTTGGTTGCATGTATTTATGCACAACAAAGATTTTTGTTCGTTGTATTGTTTATTGTTTTTTTGCTGGTTCACATGTTAATAAAATATGATGAACCCAAATCACGCTGCGCCTTGGTCTACCCTTAACGACGGACGTAACAGAAGATCCCACCGCCAACGGACAAAGCAGCGTGGTCAGGAAGACCTGGGAGGAAATCCTAGAGGGGGGAGGAAATCCTGGAGGGAGCAGGACCCTGGACAAGGGCCGGTTACATTACAGTTACATTACATTATCCCCTTTTCAACATTGTGAGTGTTTAATCACGATTTCTGCTGACATACATGATAGGCTACATTGATTGATGGACCATGTCAAATTGGCTAGCTAGCTAGCTAGCTAATAACAGATCACGTCCATATGACAAATGTTGTATTTTGTTACTTTGTTTTTACCCTTATTTTACCAGTTAAGTTGATTGAGAACACATACTCATTTACAGCAATGACCTGGGGAATAGTTACAGGGGAGAGGAGGGGGGATGAATGAGCCAACTGGAAGCTGGGGATGATTAGGTGAACATGATGGTATGAGGGCCAGATTGGGAATTTAGCCAAAACACTGGGTTAACACCCCTTACGGTAAGTGCCATGGGGTCTTTAGTGACCACAGAGAGTCAAGCCACGTTTTAGTTGATAAACTAGATGGCTATGTATGCTTGCAGTTTATAGTGGTGATGACAGTAGTCCAACTGACAACTTTGCCAAGACAAGGTTGATGTGAAGCTCTTTCCAAAAGCCCAATCTCGGATGAAGCTAAATTACACATGTTGTTTGCTTAGCTAGCTACATGCCATATGAATAGGCCCTCAAGTATCTGAAAATACATCATCATTTGATGTTTACTGATCGTGAAAATAATGCAGTTACTTGCTGTATAACTCTTATAATAGAGCTAAATGTAGAATAATCAAAAATGTGTGGTTCTGACTATGCTCTTCAAGAGGTGATGATATTAAAACCAAATAATTAGAAAATGTATTTAACAATCCCTTGACATAGACATAGACTGACCAGGTGAATCCAGGTGAAAGCTATGATCCCTTATTGATGTCACTTGTTAAATCCACTTCAATCAGTGTAGATGAAGGGGAGAAGACAGGTTAAAGAAGGATTTTTAAACCTTGAGACAATTGAGACATGGATTGTGCATATGTTCCATTCAGAGGGTGAATGGGCAAGACAGCATTTTTTTTTTCATGCTCAACAGTTTCCCCTGTGTACCAAGAATGGTCAACTACCCAAAGGACATCCAGCCAACTTGACACAACTGTGGGAAGCATTGGAGTCATCATGTGCCAGCATCCCTGTGGAACGCTTTCAACACCTTATAGAGTCCATGCCCTGACAAATTGAGGCTGTTCTGAGGGCAAAAAGGGGTACAACTCAATATTATTAAGGTGTTCCTAATGTTTTGTACACTCAGTGTAGTTGTCAATGGTTTTAGCAGGGCTGGGGGTCTCCTAGTCCACCAGCAGCCACATTGAACGCCCTGCAACGTATTGTGACTTTTTATTGATAATGACCTAAAAAGGGATTCTTATACTCCCAGAACTACTCAATTTCTATAACTCTCTAACTCTTAAAATTAAAAGGATTTGCCTGCAGGATAAAGACAGATCAGACTCGGATTTGGGAGTGTGTGGTGTGATTGTGCAGTGGATATATTAAACATGCTTTGCCTCAGTGAAGTTGACATGCCATCCGATCCATCCGAGGGTGAAAACTATTCCAAAGCAGTAAACCATATGTGAGCCAAAGCAGGCAGCTGTGTAGAAAATCAAGTCATCACACAATCTTGTTTTATTCTCTAGCGATACATATCAAAATTATGCCTCTGATGAATGGACATCAATATTGTCTTTAAGAACCGTCTGTGGGGCTTCCTTGGTTCAGTGAAACACGGCGGCTGCTTATTGGTTTCATAGAGACCCACTGGAGCGATGTTTCCTTTGACGAGGTATGACATGGAACAGTTTTATCTGCCCACACTTCTGTCAATATGTTTTGGATGATTCCCACCTCAGTTCACACATACAGTACAGTACCAGTCGAAAGTATGAACAAACCTACTCATTCAAGGGTTTTTCTTAATTTTTACTATTTTCTACATCATAGAATAATAGTGAAGACATGAAAACTATGAAATAACACATATGGAATCATACAGTAAGCAAAAAAAGTGTTAAACAAATCAAAATATATTTTACATTTTAGATTCTTCAAAGTAGCCACCCTTTGCTTTGATTACAGCTTTGCACACTCTTGGCATTCTCTCAACCAGCTTCATGAGGAATGCTTTTCAACAGTCTTGAAGGAGTTCCCACATATGCTGCTTTTCCTTCACTCTGCGGTCTCATCCCAAACCATCTCAATTGTGTTGAGGTCAGGTGATTGTGGAGGCCAGGTCATCTGATGCAGCACTCCATCACTCTCCTTCTTGGTCAAATAGCCCTTACACAGCCTGGAGGTGTGTTTTGGGTCATTGTTCTGTTGAAAAATAAATTATAGTCCCACTAATCGCAAACCAGATGGGATGGCGTATCACTGCAGAATGCTGCGGCAGCCATGCTGGTTAAGTGTGCCTTGAATTCTAAATTATTCACTGACAGTGTCACCAGCAAAGCACCCCCGTATCATCACACCTCCTCCTCCATGCTTCACAGTGGTAACCACACATGCAGAGGTCTTCCGTTCACCTACTCTGTGTCTTACATGGCGGAATCAAAAATCAAAAATCTAAGATTGGACTCATCAGACCAAAGGACAGATTTCCACTTGTGTTTCTTGACCCAAGCTAATCTCTTCTTCTTATTGGTGTCCTTTAGTAGTGGTGTCTTTGCAGCAATTCGACCATGCAGGCCTGATTCACACAGTCTCCTCTGAACAGTAGATTTGAGATGTGTCTGTTACTTGAACACTTATTTGGGCTGCAATAACTCTAAGGAATTTATCCTCTGCAGCGGAGGCAACTCTGGGTCTTCCTTTCCAGTGGCGGTCCTCATGAGAGCCAGGTTCATCATAGTGCTTGATGGCTTTTGCGACTGCACTTAGAGAAACTTTCAAAGTTCTTGAAATGTCCCTATTGACTTTATGTCTTAAAGTAATGATGGAATGTCGTTTTTCATTGCTTTTTTGAGCTTTTATTGCCATAATATGGACTTGGTTTTTTAACAAATCTCCTGTATACCACCCCTACCTTGTCACAACACAACTGATTGGCTCAAATGCATTAAAAAGGAAAAAGATTCCACAAATTAACTTTTAACATGGCACACCTGTTAATTTGAAATGCATTCCAGGTGACTACCTCATGAAGCTGGTTGAGAGAATGCCAAGAGTGTGCAAAGCTGTCATCAAGGCAAAGGGTGGCTACTTTGAAGAATCTCAAATATAAAATAAAGTTTGGTTTGTTTACTACATGATTTCTTGTGTGTTATTTCAATGTTTTGATGTCCTCATTATTATTCTACAGTGGATAAAATAGTACAATTAAAGAAAAACCCTTGAATGAGTAGGTGTGTCCAAACTTTTGAGTGGTACTGTGCATGCACATTCAACAGCGTTATGCCATTGAGACTGTAGGCGGACTGAAAGGTAAGGACGGGAGAGGGACATACAATCTCTCTGATCTGACCAGCTTTTTCTATGTAATCCTACACACACGTCAGTTAACACAAACAAAGCATAGGAGGTCCCATAAGCAATGAGTCTACTCTGGATAAAACATGTATGAGGTGTAATTTCTGCTATAGCTTATGGTGGTTATGATCTGGTGATAATGGCGCCGGAGGCGATGTCTGCCTTTTTACGGTCCCCTAACCAATTGTGCTATTTACTTGTGTTTTTTCTCATTGTTTGTAACTTATTTTGTACACAATGTTGCTGCAACCGTCTCTTATGACCAAAAATAGCTTCTGGATATCAGAACAGCGATTACTCACCTCGAGCTGGACAAAGATTTTTTTTTCTATAATGAGTCTGACTCAAAGGATATACTGTTTCTCCCGGACAGCCTATAGGGAGGCGTTCAGAGACCTGGCAGTGTGGTGCCAGGACAACAACCTCTTCCTCAATGTGAGCAAGACGAAGGAGTTGATCGTGGACTACAGGAAAAGGAGGGTAGTGCGTATGGCCCAGTACAGTGCATCACTGGTGCCAAGCTTCCTACCATCCAGGCCCTATATACTAGGCCCCAAAAATTGTCAAAGACTCCAGTCACCGAAGTCATAGACTGTTATCTCTGCTACCGCACGGCAAGCAGTACAGGAGAGCCAATTCTAGGTCCAAAAGGCTCCTTAACATCTCCGATCCCCAAGCCATAATACTGCTGAACAATGAATAAAATGGCCACCTGGACGATTTGCATTGACCCCCCCCCCCCCTTGTTTTTACACTGCTGCTACTCGCTATGTACCGGTATGTCCTATATTTAGCCTCCTTATTGTTATTACATTGTGTTATTTAAAAAAAGATACTTTAGTTTATTTAGTAAATATTTTCTTAACTCTATTTTCTTAAAACTGTTGGTTAAGGGCTTGTAAGTAAGCATTTCACGGTAAGGTACATATGACAAATACAATTTGATTTGGTTCATCATAGCCTTCCTGGGATTTTCTGACAGCAAACTACTAAGATATCCTCCACTGAGACCCAATGCATAGTTCTGCAGTCAAATGGGGCTTTTTCAGTTCTTCTTTTAATGTGCACATCTGAGATGGTTTGTATGCTACAGTGGTGTCTCTTGGAGGCACAGTAACAGACATCCACAGGACATTCATGTTGACAAATAAGGTCCCATATGTGTAACTAATATCTTGTTGTCTCAACACGTTACTATACCATATTTACTGTTTGTATAACAGTGTGAGCTCCGGCCTCGTGTTCCCAAAACAGGACACAAACTCACATTGCTCTGAACAATAACACACTGAACTCCATCAATACAACTGACCCAGAAAAGGCATTTCTTCCCAACGTGAGTTTATTCCAAAATCAGAATGCGAACTCAGAACCCTCTGCACAATTTCACAACACTGAGGCAGGCAGTGCATGTTTTGACTTGTGTTGACATGTGTTGACGTCAGCTATAAGCTAATTTATTGTGGTAAGTTTAATAAATCATATAATATCTGTTATTATAGCTCTGATATATGTGACTCTGGATGCGTCCCGACTGACACCCTATTCCCTTAGGGCGCTGGTCAAAAGTAGTGCACCACATAGGGAATAGGATGCCATTTTCAAATCAAATGTATTGGTCACATTCACGTGTTTAGCAGATGTTATTGCAGGTGTAGCGAAATGCTTGTGTTTCTAGCTCCGACAGTGCAGTAATATCGAACAAGTAATATCTAACAATTTCACAACATATACCCATTACACACAAATCTAAGTAAAGGAATGCTATTAAGAATATATACATATTTGGACAAGCAATGTCAGAGCGTCCATAGATAGAATAGAATACAGTATATACATATGAGGTGAGTTATGTAAAATATGTAAACATTATTAAAGTGACTAGTGTTCCATTTATTAATGCCTAACCTTAAGATTTCGGACTTAATGCCTAACCCTAACCCTAACCTTACAAATTAGGAGTTAATGCCTAACCTTAACCTTAAACACTTTGAAATTTGATGTTTGAGAAACATGGATGAAACATCTAATTCTGACGTGAGACTGTGAGAGCTAGTTGCAATACTATCTGAAATGTTTCCATGCTAATGATTTTGTTACGTGGATTGGAACACCTTTAGTCCAGCATCTCCATTTACAAACTCTGTACATTAAGTATCTTATATCACTATGAATGGCATAGAATAATAGAGTGGGACCTGTGTCTGTAACCCTGCATATATGTATGTCATAGCACCTAGGATCCTTTGTTCTGCTCTTTAACTATGCCTGAGACCGCAGGCTGTCATGACTGTCACTCAGACAGCTCTGAACATTACCAATATGTCGCATGGTACAAAAGCGTTCTCTGGGTGACACGTGGCTTTCAGCACAGGGAGTCCATGGACATAATACTGTGTTTATTGGTTCTTCCATTCTTTATTGGCATTTCTTTTTGTTTTCTTTCTGACACAAAATTGCGCCTGAATGGCTTTATTTTTTGTATTTTCTCCGAATTTAAGGCTTGTCATTTGTGTATGTGAGTCATTTCATGTCTGTGACTTTTTCTATTTCATTTGTGAGACTGTGTTGGTTTTGGTTGTTGTAGCATAGAGCACACTGAGAGATGTCCTGCAGAGATTGTTGTGGTAAGTAGAAGCAATCTATTAAAGTGGGTCACGGTTCGGTTACTGTTACGGTATTGCGGACATTTTTAATTCCAACAGTTACTGTAGTTCATTTTTGTTTATTGTTCAAAATACGAAAACATTTAAAGCACCCTATTTGTGGCCCAAGTCCAGTTTCTGTGACATCATTCACAATGTTCCTGGCATTGTCTGTTGTGACAGGGATTGTTATGTTGGGCCTCAAGTAGAGGTCTAAAAGTTGGACCCGTACTGAAATGGACCTGCGGCTTTCCCACCCGGACAAATATGCATAAATTCATTTTTCAATATAGATATATATTTCATATATCATTTCTCCGCATAGACTTGGTCGGATCCGAGTGAGGGAAGCACCAGAAAAATCCATTTGTAAGCTATTTTATTAACCAAAGCTGATACAGCGCGAAGGAAAGCCGGACGAGCAGGGGCCATGCGGTGTGTGTACTGTGAACTAGTGAAATGGGAGCAAGGAGGGAGGGAGAGGCATCAACTTGCACTAGTAGACTAACTTCTAGTTTATCATAGCTAAGATATTTATTATCCAATATGATTACATACAGTTGAAATCGGAAGTTTACATACACCTTAGCCAAATACATTTAAACTCAGTTTTTCACAATTTCTGACATTTAATAATAGTAAAAATTCCCTGTCAGTTAGGTTCACCACTTTATTTTAAGAATGTAAAATGTCAGAATAATAATAGAGATAATTATTTATTTCTGCTTTTATTTCTTTCATCACATTCCCGGTGGGTTAGAAGTTAACATACACTCAATTAGTATTTGGTAGCATTGCCTTTAAATTGTTTAACTTTGGTCAAACGTTTCGGGTATCCTTCCACAAGCTTCCCACAATAAGTTGGTGAATTTTGGTGAATTTTGTCCCATTCCTCTTGACAGAGCTGGTGTAACTGAGTCAGGTTTCTAGGCCTCCTTGCTCGCACACGCTTTTTCAGTTCTGCCCACAAATTTTCTATGGGATTGAGGTCAGGGCTTTGTGATGGCCACTCCAATACCTTGACTTTGTTGTCCTTAAGCCATTTTACCACAACTTTTGAAGTATGCTTGGGGTCATTGTCCATTTAGAAGACCCATTTGTGACCAAGCTTTAACTTCCTGACTGATGTCTTGAGATGTTGTTTCAATATATCCACGTAATTTTCCTTCCTCATGATGCCGTCTGTTTTGTAAAGTGATCCAGTCCCTCCTGCAGAAAGCACCCCCACAACATGATGCTGCCACCCCTGTGCTTCACGGTTGGGATGGTATTCTTCGGCTTGTAAGCCTCCCCCTTTTTCCTCCAAACATAATGATGGATAATTATGGCCAAACAGATCAAATTTGTTTTCATCAGACCAGGGGACATTTCTCCAAAAAGTACGATCTTTGTCCCCATGTGCAGTTGCAAACTGCAGTCTGGCTTTTTTATGGCGGTTTTGGAGCAGTGGCTTCTTCCTTGCTGAGTGGCCTTTCAGGTTATGTCGATATAGGACTCGTTTTACTGTGGATATAGATACTTTTGTACCTGTTTCCTCCAGCATCTTCACAAGGTCCTTTGCTGTTGTTCTGGGATTGATTTGCACTTTTCGCACCAAAGTACGTTCATCTCTAGGAGACAGAACACGTCTCCTTCCTGAGCTGTATGACGGCTACGTGGTCCCATGGTGTTTATACTTGCGTACTATTGTTTGTACAGATGAATGTGGTACCTTCAGGCATTTGGAAATTAGTCCCAAGGATGAACCAGACTTGTGGAGGTCTGCAATTTTTTTTCTGATGGCTTGGCTAAGTTCTGTTGATTTTCCCATGATGTCAAGCAAAGAGGCATTGAGTTTGAAGGTAGGCCTTGAAATACATCCACAGGTACACCTCCAATTGACTCAAATGATGTCAATCAGAATCTTTTAGAGCCATGACATCATTTTCTGGAATTTTCCAAGCTGTTTAAAGGCACAGTCAACTTAGTGTATGTAAACTTCTGACCCACTGGAATTGTGATACAGTGAATTATAAGTGAAATAATCTGTCTGTAAACAATTGTTGGACAATTTTTTTGTGTCATGCACAAAGTAGATGTCCTTACCGACTTGCCAAAACTATAGTTTATTATCAAGACATTTGTGGAGTGATTGAAAAACAAATTTTAATGACTCCAACCTAAGTGTATGTAAACTTCCCACTTCAACTGTTGTACCTGTCTTGACTGCATCAAACCGAGAAAACTAGTTGGCTTAGATAGTTAGCTAAGTTAGCTAGCCAGCTAGCTAGGCTAATTGAGTCGGCATGTGGTTTCTTCCTGTCCTACAATTAGAAATAACTCCTCCTCCATTCAGGTTATTAAATAGCAGCCTTCCTGTTGGCTCTTGTTCGTTGTAGCATATACTTTTCATTTAACTTTTAATTCCATCATGTTTTACTTTTGATTTGCAGACAACAATAAACATGCTACACGCGCCACTCTGCATAGGCTATTCTCGTTGAGCAGTGGCGAACATACTGTTAACTTTTTATCCACAGTTCCCTGTCCGTCGCCATTGTAATCAACTGTGATGTGATGCCAAAATGTTCCCAAACTGGAGACGTAAACGATGATGGAGTATCCTCCAATTATGGTTTATCGATCTCACCACTCACCATCTACAAAGTTCCCAGCTGCGCCTCACAAAATGATAGTTTGAAATCCGCCAGTTGAGATTAGAATTTTGATTACAATGTGCGCATAGGCTGTAGTTTTTCAACGGAATAGCCTGTAATGTTTTTTCAGCTCGGATTAACTCATGAGGCAATGACATACAACGCAGCGTAGGCATAGCCTACAGGCCTAGTATTAGTATTATATATATGTATTAATTTGGGTTCACAGTGCGGATTGAACCGAGGTCACCATACTGAACTGTTTGGTATGACGACGTGTACCGTTACAGCCCTAGGGATATAGATATTTCACTGTACAAACTAGAGATTGTTGCTGTTTGTTTATTTAAAAGCTATATATATATATTCTTTTTTTTATTTACATATTTTCTTTGCCAAGAGTTTGAAGGAAGCGTTATTGATTTGTCCCCATGATTTGGGTAGACAGACAGACCACCTGCATCAGATGGAGAGAGAGCTACAGTATTACATTTGGACTGGGGGGAATAAATGGAGGTCTTCAACATTTGACATGGGAGGAAGGTAGGATAGAAAGACCACCCATATCAGATGGAGACGGAGCTGTCACTTTTGGACTGGAGGATGGATGGAGACAGATCAGGACAGAATGTGTGTCTCACTATCCCCTTAGTACTGTGGGTGAGTCTGGTCTGTGGTTTATGGGGACATTAACTAGGGATGAGTGGAGACTGATCAGGATAGGATGTCTGTATCCCTCACTGTCCCTCTGGAGCCCTCAGTGCTGTAGGTGGGTGACGCCAGCCCAGCATTTGTTTGTTTTATGGTTATGGGGACATTAGTTTGACATCGGGGGTGAAAGGGAGTGAGTAGTGCTCCCCTCTCCATAGAGGACAACTGGCAGTGTATGGGCCAGGGCGGCAGGGCAGCAGGAAGGGAGCTAGAGGCCGCAGATGGGAAGTGATGGCTCCCTTTGTTAGCCTGAGCAGGACAGATTGATGTTAAACGAGCCACATAGCTCCACATTATGTCCATGCAGGGCATGGTTATAGGTTGCATTCCAAAGGGCACCCTATTCCCTTTATAGTGCGCTTCTTTTGACTAGGGCCCATAGGGTTCTGGTCAAAAGTAGTGCACTATATAGGGAATAGGGTACCATTTGAGACATAGGCATTGTCAGCATTTGGGACAGGGATAACTTCCCTTCATGTGCTTCTTCAACCCTGAGCCCTGCTGTCATTCCGTCCATCTCTCAAATTCAAGAGATTACAGTACAGTTCAGTGATCCCTAAAAAATGGCAGCACAAATCTAAGTCTAACTGGATTTATTTAGGATTCTTACAGTTTCTCAAAGTCTTCTTGCTTCCAAGTGTTTATTTGGAGGTCATTATGATACAGTGTCACTGTCCTGCCTATCTACAGTATTGTTGATGATGCAGGGTCACTGTCCTGCCTATCTACAGTATTGTTGATGATGCAGGGTCACTGTCCTGCCTATCTACAGTATTGTTGATGATGCAAGGTCACTGTCCTGCCTATCTACAGTATTGTTGATGATGCAAGGTCACTGTCCTGCCTATCTACAGTATTGTTGATGATGCAGGGTCACTGTCCTGCCTATCTACAGTATTGTTGATGATGCAGGGTCACTGTCCTGCCTATCTACAGTATTGTTGATGATGCAGGGTCACTGTCCTGCCTATCTACAGTATTGTTGATGATGCAGGGTCACTGTCCTGCCTATCTACAGTATTGTTGATGATGCAGGGTCACTGTCCTGCCTATCTACAGTATTGTTGATGATGCAGGGTCACTCTCCTGCCTATCTACAGTATTGTTGATGATACAAGGTCACTGTCCTGCCTATCTACAGTATTGTTGATGATGCAAGGTCACTGTCCTGCCTATCTACAGTATTGTTGATGATGCAGGGTCACTGTCCTGCCTATCTACAGTATTGTTGATGATGCAGGGTCACTGTCCTGCCTATCTACAGTATTGTTGATGATGCAAGGTCACTGTCCTGTCTATCTACAGTATTGTTGATGATGCAGGGTCACTGTCCTGCCTATCTACAGTATTGTTGATGATGCAAGGTCACTGTCCTGCCTATCTACAGTATTGGTGATGATGCAAGGTCACTGTCCTGCCTATCTACAGTATTGTTGATGATGCAGGGTCACTGTCCTGCCTATCTACAGTATTGTTGATGATGCAGGGTCACTGTCCTGCCTATCTACAGTATTGTTGATGATGCAGGGTCACTGTCCTGCCTATCTACAGTATTGTTGATGATGCAGGGTCACTGTCCTGCCTATCTACAGTATTGTTGATGATGCAGGGTCACTGTCCAGCCTATCTACAGTATTGTTGATGATGCAGGGTCACTGTCCTGCCTATCTACAATATTGTTGCTGGTGATGAACCCTGCTGGTGAGTTTGTATTGACAGGCTTTTGTTGAAGGACAGGTCCAGTAGTCAGGACGACAATGTGTAATGGATGACAATATATTTCACATTGTACGTCGATATAAATCCCTTAATATTTAGATTGAAGATTGAATCCAAAGGAACTTGTAATGTAAGAATACATATAAAAACCTTGTCAAATCAGAGAGATTGTATGTCCCTCTCTCTCCACTACCCCCAGCCGTCTCAATGTCATCATATGTTGTTGGAGTTGGTGTTTGTGTGTGTGTGCGTGTGCATGTGCATGCATGTGTGTTTGTCTTTTTGAGTGTATTGTATTACGAGTCAGGCTTGATGCTGCAGGAAATTGCAGCAGGATTAAGCAGTTGTGCTTCACCTGACACTGGTGATCATCCCAATCAACAGCTGGCGACAGGCTCGGATGGCCATCACCATGACAAATGCCAAAACTCCCTCTGGTAATGTGAGCAGACCCAGCCCAGAAGGAAAATGAGCTCTCTCACACACAGTCAGGCAGTCACCTGCCAAAGATTGAGATGAGAAGCTTGTTGTCCAATGAGCAACTGAACCCCCTCGGATTCAAAACATGAGAATTGTTAGGGTTAGAGCAAGTGTTAGACAGGGCTGCGGGAAGGGAGAGACAGGGAGACAAAGAGAGAAGTGTTAGACAGGGCTGGAGGAAAGAGAGATAAGTGTTAAACAGGGCTGAAGGAAGGAGAGAGATAAGGAGAGAGAAGTGTTAAACAGGGCTGAAGGAAGGAGAGAGATAAGTGTTAAACAGGGCTGAAGGAAGGAGAGAGATAAGGAGAGAGAAGTGTTAGACAGGGCTGAAGGAAGGAGAGAGATAAGGAGAGAGAAGTGTTAGACAGGGCTGGAGGAAGGAGAGAGATAAGGAGAGAGAAGTGTTAGACAGGGCTGAAGGAAGGAGAGAGAATGAAAGATCTATGAAAAGAGTAAAGAGCAGTCATATTAAGGAATATTAAATTGAGCGCAGACAGACAGACAGACAGGCAAACAGACGGTCTACATTCCTGTGTTTTTCTCTCTAACATGTGGAAGAAGTTTGTGAGGGCCAACTCTTGGAGAAGAGGCTGAGTCTGGAGCTCTGCTGTCTTATTGGGGTATGGAGATTGAACACAGCCATCAGTAGTGCAATGTGGTTCACATCTCACATCAACACACTGTTAAGAAGGTTAATTTATTCGCTTAGTGGCTGGCTAATATGCAATCTAGTCCTTCAATAAATGATAAAAGGATTGGTGTAGACTAGGGTCCTGTGCTAATGTGGTTGGAGAGATGCCGTTATACTGTATAGTAAAATACCTTGACTATGAAATGCGGCTAGGGTTTTATTATGTAAAACCTTTTTATGTAAAGCATTCTAAAAGTCCTTTATACCCTTAAGTGAAATGCTTGACTGAAATAAACCTACATGCAGTGCAATGCGTGATTGTTGTGTAACCCCTTTCAAGAGGATTTATGATGATTTATGATGCCATTCGTGCTGACTGACCAAATATATAACCTGTAAAGCTGTTATACTCTTCCTATTGACAGATAGACATTTAAATGCATTTGTCTTAAGTACTTACTGAAGTACTGTATGTGTTTCTACATCCTAGGGAAATGGGTGAGGCAGATAGAGGCTCTGTCTCAAATGGTGCCCTATACCCTTTATAGTACACTACTTTTGACCATAGGCTCTGGTCAAAAGCAGTGCATTATAATAGGGTGCCATTTGGGATGCGGAAAGAGATTTCACACAGTAGTCAGACAATACTGTTAGTTAGCCTGTTATCGTGATACTGTTGACTCTTGGGGCAGTGTGGCTTTTTCCTCCCTCTGTTTAATCTCACGTCAGCTATATTTTAATCAGTTCCAAATTGCCTCTAAACTCTGTCATGCGTGTCTGGCTTTAATTTGTAAACATGGAGATGCGTCCAAAATGACACCCACTGTATTCCCTATGTAGTGCACTACTTTTGACCAGGGCTCATAGGACTATCGTCACAAATAGTGCACTTCATATGTCAGCCTACAAGGTATTAAAAACCTCTTAAGGACGAGACCCTTTTTTTCAATTTTCTCCTGAAATGACATGCCTAAATCTAACTGCCTGTAGCTCAGGACCTGAAACAAGGATATGCATATTATTGATACCATTTGAAAGGAAACCCTTTGAAGTTTGTGAAAATGTGAAATTAATGTTGGAGAATATATCACATAACACACAAGTACATTAGTGTCTAGTTTGAGAAACAGACGCCTCACAAGTTCTCAACTGGCAGCTTCATTAAATAGTCCCCACAAAACACCAGTCTCAACGTCAACAGTGAAGAGGTGACTCCGGGATGCTGGCCTTTCTAGGGAGAGTGCCTGTGTCCAGTGCCTGTGTTCTTTTGCCCATCTTAATCTTTTATTTTTATTGGCCAGTCTGAGATATGGCTTTTTCTTTGCAACTCTGCAACTGCAACGCTGCTGGGTTTTTCACCCTTAACAGTTTCCTGTGTGTATCAAGAATGGTCCACTACCCAAAACACATCCAGCTAACTTGACACAACTGTGGGAAGCATTGAAGCCAATGTGGGCCAGCATCCCTGTTGAATGCTGCAACTCAATATTAGGAAGGTGTTCCTACTGTTTGGTATACTACACAATCCACAATGTCTACAAGGTGAAACTTATTTTCCGTGGCAGTGTGCTTTTTAACCTTTTACTGCGGTGGGCAAAATCAGAGTCACACTGAGTGTGTTGCTAGTCTTAAACAAATCTACTTTGAAACAAAATTATACACCTCATACACATGGTTAGGGGATGTAAGAAGGAGACACCAGATATAGTTGAAATGTATAAAATTTTTAGTTTGCATCCAAATATTACACTTTATATACATCATAGAATATTGAAATATAACAAAACCGTTTGACATAAAAACACCAGATTTTCTGCATAAAAATAATTTGATGTTTAATAATGATGAAATTATGAAAAATATGAATAACATTCCACCCATGAGCCCACTAGAGGGGACAATTTGGTCATTTGACTGCATGAAGTGTGTCAGTGTTGTGGTGTGGAGTTTATTTTATTGCTGTCGCGTTTACTCTTTCATATGAAACTCAAGACAAGATCCTGTGGAATGTAAGACACCATGTCAGACAGTGTGCCAACGCCAGGAAGCATACATTTTATAGTCAGTTGGAAGGAATCCCGAGATATATTTATATTTCCACGCTTAGCTTTGCATCTTGTTGTAAAGGGAGAAAGGTTAAGGCAATGTTCCCCATCGGTGCATCTAGAGATCTAGTGTGTGTGTGTGTGTGTGTGTGTGTGTACTGCTGTGGGCTAAATCAGAGTCACACTGAGGGTGTGTTGCTAGTCTGTAACCAAAGAAGTGGACAAGCTTGAGCTGCTGAGTAGCAGCATGCAGGCGACACTGTCCCCAGAACATCAATCATGTCAACAGGTTGGGGGGAATGGCAGTAATAACCCATAATGACCTTTACCGAGACATGAGAACACACTGGGCTAAACAGACCTGGTTTCTTATAGTATTCAAAATCATTTTAAATACTTTACCTGTGCTTGATTGATCTTTCCTGGCTTAATGGACCCAATGCAATTGTCTGAAAAGTGCAAAATGTTGGCCTTCTGGCAATCGAGGCAGGCTTGAGCAAACATACAAAGTATTTGAAAGATTTTGAATAGTATTTGAACCCAGATATGTGGGCTGGGCAACAAACCCACCATGGTGAGCAATATTTGGACTGATCAGGAGTCTACTACTGGCAGCATATCAGTGAATTGCCATTCTCTGAATTGCCTCTGGGGAAATAGACAGAAATATTGTTTGTGATGAGAGAGAAATCGACACCATTGTTGTTGGTGGAGTAACTACAGTTCAACTCTTCCACGAATCCTTGGCCAGCGCAGGATAGTGAGTGTCTGAAAGGGAAGACATCCAGAGTGATCAGTCAGGGAATTTGATCAATCAAGCCTACAGTAAGTCAAAGGGCTTTTAAACACTTCACCAGTCTAAGTGTGTTTGATAATGTTATTTTGTGTGCTTCAGCATTCTGCTATTTTTGGTGGAGTGTCCTCTTTCTCCTTCTCTAGTGCCCTGTCCTTACTTCTAGTGTTCCAACCTCTACTGTCTGCTGTAGTGACTGATGGTAAGGCTAAGCCCAGGCCTGACTCTTGGAAACCAACCGCTTTCTCCCTCCTCATTCTAAGCTCTAGGCTTTACACACCATGTGCTGCTGTTGTATTCTTGGATGTTGCGGGTCTTGTATTTCTCACGAGCCAGGAGTGTTTTGTCAGGTAACACAATCTTAATTGCAGTTTAATTTTAGGAAACAAGGTACAGCTGTGAGTATAGAAAACCTGCACAAATGTGTTGCCTCCCTTCACCCTTCCTCACCCTCCATCCCTTTCCTTTCCTTCCTCCCCTCACTCTCCTTCCCTCTCTTCCTCACCCTCCATCCCTTTCCTTTCCTTCCTCCCCTCACCCTCCATCCCTTTCCTTTCCTTCCTCCCCTCACTCTCCTTCCCTCTCTTCCTCCCAGGGCTCTTCAGTGATTTTAAGTCATTTAAGTGTTCTCTTTGTAAGTGTTCCCTTGAGATACAATATAATGTAGTCACCACAGTGGATGCGTGTTTTTCACCCTGACTTAACTGAGGGGGCTACATTATTAAGGGGGGCTACCTCACAGTTCAACACAGCTGATGACATGGTATCATGTTACAATCTCTCAGTGTGTGAAGTTCAAACGTGTAGTTAAGTTTCCCTCTGTCCTATGGACCGCTCCATGTGAACTGAGCTCAGACAAGGTGTCTGATCTCTCTCTTGTTTCTGTCTCTCTCTCCCCCTCCATCTTCTCTCCTCGTCTCTTCCATCCTTTCCCTCTCTCCCTCATTTCCCCCTCTCTTTATCTCTTTCCCTCCTTTTCCATCCTCTCTTTCTCTCTCCCTCCTTTTCTCCCTCTCTTTCTCTCTCTCCCTCCTTTCCCCCCTCTCTTTCTATCTATTTGGTGGTGATCACTAGCTGCCTCCTGACAAACCCATGAATCACTGGGGGCTGATTCCTTCTGCCTGAATCCTGAATCGCAGCCAGCAGAGGCAGACTTGTAAAACTGATTGATTCAGACCGCCTGGACTGGGGGAGCCCATCCTGATGAGATGAGGAGGATTTGATCGGCTCGATTCAGGCTTGGTGTTTTTCGTGGTTTCCTCACTCAGAATGAGTGGTAGCCTGACCTAGATTTGTGGCTGTTTGTGACCGTGCCACTGCTCGGTTTGGGTCGACAGGCGTTGTGGGGGTTGCAGCTGCCTCTATTTTTCTCATTCTCTCTCTGCTGCTCTCTGTGGCACCTCCACTCAGCTCCCACCAGGCAGGGATCTCTCTCTCTCTTTTCATGTTACACACAACACATCCCTCCCTTCCTCCCTCCTCCACCATCCCTTCTTCCGTCATCACTCGCTCTGTCACTCCTTCATCAGTCTGCCGTCAGTCAGTCAGCAGCAGATCAGATCACCAGGAGGACAGGTCTACTCAGAGCTTTTACAGTACTGAGGGATTATTTCTCCACTTAGCTGTCTATAGTCCAAGAGATCGACTTTACATGCTACATGGTTCAGTTATCATGTTTCTGGGTGAGTAGTAGGGCATTTATCCATGGCTTGACTTGATCCTTTCTAGTGCAACTTGCTCAAATTCAACTAACTCAAACTGCTCATATTGCCTGTGTTGCACACCAGTGCTCTGAGGTATTTGGTGATTGTTAACCCTTTTTGCAGCCTCCTATTTACAAGGTAGCTACTAAGAAATTACTTGTTAAAAATAAAGTGTTACCAAGGATGTAGCGGCAGAGTGTGTGTGTGTGTGTGTGTGTGTGTGTGTGTGTGTGTGTGTGTTTGTGTTTCTGGGTATCAGGTGCATCTCAATAAAGTTAGTACTGGCTAAAACCCTGTATGGAGGTTGACTCGACGGGAAGGAGAGAGATTTCTTTTTTTTTCTCCTTCATTTCATCTGCTTCGTTTGCTTGCTCTGTGGGAAAAGGAAATGTGAACATATTTGAGTGATTTTTATGTAACAATCTTATCGTCTCTGTGTCCTTTTAGCAAAGTTAGGCCTACGTCTAATCCGAGGTGGCATTCTCTATCAAAACAGAAATACAGCCTAAATCCATTTCATTGCTGTTGCTGCCATGAAGGGAATTGAACAAAGTACTTTAACTCCCCTCTGTTCCTTGGTTGTATGTGGGTGTGAGTTGTGACATTCTATTAAACAGTTCACATGACAGTGTGGCACCATACTGCTAAAAGGCATAAAGGCATTTAGAAGGGCCGTTGGTCATTGGGTGGTGTGACATTTCAGATGTAAAGCCTCCGTGGCTCAGTGGTTGTGAAGTGTAGTGTGTATAGCAAGCTGCTTTCTCTAAACCCCCTATTGATGTGAGTATACTAATAGCCCATCCTCACAGCACTCTCTCTGAGGAGTTATAAGTTATATAATGAAATGATCATTTTGCAGCGTATCTGAAATAGAGGCTGAACTTGAGAGAAAAGCACATTTAGAGAGGAAATGAGGAGGGCTGGCTTAACGTTCCATCAGGCTTCTCCTGAGACCAGTTTCCCTCAGCTCAGCTGTTTATGTATTTATTGATATTTTTATTTAACCTTTATTTAAAAAGGGGAAACCCATTGAGACCATGGTCTCATTTACAAGGTTACCCTGGAGCAATAAATCAACGTGATCAGTCTCAATACAACACTATCAAATTACAGTTACACATTAAAACTAATCAAATTGAAAAAGGACAAATAAAATTACACACAAATAAAAACTTCAATCAAAACAAGTGCAGTTCTCCTTCACCCGATTCCTCATCAGAGTCCCGAACTGACCCTTTGAGACAAGAGTCAAGGCTCAACCTGTCCTGCAGGTCTTTCCATGCGCTAGGGGCATAATAACTAAAAGCAATCTTCCCGAACTTTGTGGAGACCCACAGAACCTCTAGAACCAGCCAGTCTTGAGAGTGAGTCTGATGGTGGTTGGATTTCAAATTAAGCTGTGAAGCTGTGAAGGGAGCTCTGTTCCGAGGGAGCTATCTCTCTCTCTCTCTCTCTCTCTCCATTTCTCTCTCTATCTCTCCCGTCTCTCTCTCTCTCTCTCTCTCACCATTTCTCTCTCTATCTCTCCCGTTCTCTCTCTCTCTCTCTCCATTTCTCTCTCTATCTCTCCCGTTCTCTCTCTCTCTCTAGTCTGATCTGGTGTTGTTGCCAACCCTCAGCAGGGAATTAGATAAGGCGTGAAAATATGGCGAGATAAACTGGGCTGGCATTCTTCAGCGGGAAGAACAGACTTTAGACAGACTAAACATGTAGGCCTACTTCTGTCAGTGAATGTTCTTTTCTGGAAAGTGGCTTTTTGTGAAATAATTCCCCCAGCTTTGACATTGTGTGCCTGATTAGAAACATTAAATAATGAACATTGCTCATATAAAACAATGTTGTAAGGTTGGGGATAGCAGAAATCTGAATTTAGCAGCTCTGTGTAGAATATACCTTCGTACTCGAAATAACGTAGCCTAGTGGTTAGAGCGTTGGGCTAGTAACCGGAAGGTTGCGAGTTCAAACCCCCGAGCTGACAAGGTACAAATCTTTCGTTCTGCCCCTGAACAGGCAGTTAACCCACTGTTCCCAGGCCGTCATTGAAAATAAGAATGTCTTCTTAACTGACTTGCCTGGTAAAATAAATTTAAAAAAATGTATGTTGCACAACATTTTCTATGGAAGTAACAACAAAACAGCCATGACCTGGTGTGTGTTGAGTACAATGTTGTTTGCAGCAGTGACGGTGAACCACAAAGCTCTGCAGCAATCAGAGGTCGCTGCCTGCTTCCCCAGTCTTTAGCTCTAATCTGTTATCTCTAATTATACTGTAGCCTCTACAAACTGCTCCTCTGTTCCTGCTGGAACGACTTTGTAATTACAGTACAGGGGTTTATAATGACACCAATTCTGGCAACAGTAACTATGATCATCTACAGGCCTCTTCTGTGTTGACCTGATGCTTTATCTTTCATATAATGTCTGCATAATACACACAGAACTACATTCAACACTATATAATACTGTATATCATATTACTTGTATTGTATCCCTATGTTATTATATGCTTTTTAGCAGACAATTTTATCCCAAGCGACTCACAATCATGCATACATACATTTTAGTATGGGTGGCCCCAGCAGGAATCGAACCCATGAACATTGGCATTGCACGAGCCATGCTCTACCAACTGTGCCAGACAAGACCACATTTTTAATACCTCACAACCCATTTGTACCGCAATGAACTAAACCAAATATGTGAGAGATCACTGAAAACTAGATAACAATCCTCTAGACAGACTTTGCGATCTTTATTATTACATCCACTATGGAATTTACCAGCGGGCTGAATGATAATGTCCATTAGGGTTGATAAAGTAATAGCAGCAGTAAGTACATTTGGAGGAAGCTGAGGCACAGCCACTTAATGCATAAAGCCCACGCACTGGGAGACTGTGGAGAATGATGTGCCTGGGTATGTCTCAAATCCTATTCCCTATATAGTGCATAGGGCTCTGGTTGAAAGTAGTGCACTATATAGGGAATAGGTTGCCATTTCGGAGGTAGCCCCTGCCTCCAACGGCTCTAAAAGCATCTTGTAAAATAAAATCTGGTGCCGACTGTTGTCTGCCGGAGCGCTTTTATAGGAGCTGGAGGGTTTGTAGATATTCGTGCCAGTGCCACGGGAAGTGTTTCAGCAAACATTAGTATTTATTTGACAAACAATAGTAGGACTCAAGTATGGGGCTATATGGAGCTACGGAGAGGCTAGAGAAAGTGGTTTCTGCTCCTTCGAGGATGAGGGAAGAATAATGCTTTACAGTTGCAGTGTGTGTCAGTTAAAGAAGAAGAGTTGTATTTTAGATAGCGTGGGAGGGGGATATCTGGAGGCTCCCCCTTACTTCTGTTCCTAAATCTCCATAGAAACGGTACAGCTAAAACTACAATCATTTGCATATCAAGGGACAAGGTATTATGATATGAATTGATTGATTACAGCTAACACGCGGGTGTGTGTGCTGAGAAGGAATTGGACACCACTATTGTAACGCCGCTCTTTCTCAGAGGAAAAGCATACCTTGATTACACAAGCCACATTCACATACAGCTTCATTGTAAAACGATATACAGTGCATTTAATGAATACACTCTCAGAAAATTGACTGGGGTACAGTACAGGCGCTCTAATTTGTTTGGGCATGTAGGGATCATGTACAGATGCCATACAGTATTACACAACGGAATGTTAAGTGTTACTGTATTACAAAGTCATTGGCAGTATTAGATAAACCACAAAGATAACAATAAGAGACTGCTCGTCTTTTAACTCTCAGGATTCTCATGTTTATATTTCAAATCAAATCAAATGTTATTTGTCACAAGCGCTGAATACCGTGAAATGCTTACTTACAATCCCTTAACCAACAATGCAGTTAAGAAAAATATTTACTAAATAAACTAAAATAAAAAAATAAAAGAGCAACAATAAAATAACAATAACGAGGCTTTATACAGTGGGTACCGGTACTGAGTCAGTGTGCCGGGGTACAGGTTAGTCGAGGTAATTGAGGTAATATGTACATGTAGGTAGGGATAAAGTGACTATGCATAGATAATAAACAGAGTAGCAGCAGCATAAAAAAAGGGGGGGGGGGGGGTCAATGCAAATAGTTTGGGTAGCCATTTGATTAGGTGTTCAGGAGTCTTATGGCTTGGGGGTAGAAGCTGTTCAGAAGCCTTTTGGACCTAGACATGGCACTCCGGTACCGCTTGCTGTGCTGTAGCAGAGAGAACAGTCTATGACTAGGGTGGCTGGAGTCAGACCATTTTTTAGGGCCGTCCTCAGACACCGCCTGGTATATAGGTCATGGATGGCAGGAAGCTTGGCCCCAGTGATCTATTGGGCCGTATGCACTACCCCCTGTAGTGCCTTGCGGTCGGAGGCCGAGCAGTTGCCATACTAGGTGGTGATGCAACCAGTCAGAATACTCTCGATCGTGCAGCTGTAGAACTTATTGAGGATCTAAAGACTCATGCCAAATCTTTTCAGTCTCCTGAGGCGGAATAGGCATTCTCGTGCCCTCTTCACGACCGTCTCCCAAATCGCAACCTATTCTCTATATTTAGACCCGATATATTCTCTATAGGCCTTGGACAAAAGTAGTGCACTACATAGGGAATAGGGTGTCATTTGGGAGTAACATGTTTGTCAGGTTTTATTCCTAGAGCTGTTGACAATGCGGCATGTCAGACCTGCTCCCCGCTGTGAACCAGAGAAAGGAGGGTTTGATGCTGTTGTTACTGTGTTGTTACAGTGCTTTGATGAGCAGATGGTGTCTGTTTAATAAGCAACTGGATTGCATGTTCTTTCTTTTTGGGGGGGCTCCCGAGTGGCGCAGGCACTGCATCTCAGTGCAAGAGGTGTCACTATAGTTCCTGGTTCGAATCCAGGCTGTATCACATCTGGCCGTGATTGAGAGTCCCATAGGGCGGCGCACAATTGGCCCAGCGTCACCCGGGTTTGTCCAGGGTAGGCCATCATTGTAAATAATATTTTTTTCAGAGTTAAATTGCCTAGTTAAATAAAGGTTCAATTTAAAAATAATAATAATAATTTATATATCCCTATGTATGTCTTTCTTTTGTATATCGTTATGTATATGTTTCTTTTATATATCCCTATGTATGTCTTTCTTTTATATACAGTATTCCTATGTACTGTATGTCCTTTCTTTTATGTTCTGCTTTATGTAAGTGAATGAATGGTGTGTGTTAATGTCATGTATGATAGTAAGTCATGTATGTGTGAGTCACACTATCACACACAGTTTGATACTGACTTGAGATCTTGTTTGAGCTTGGATATGAAAGGAAACTTTGGTTATCTGATTTCATGTAGTATCTTGTGTAGGTTTTTCCCCAATTATATGTTGTTTAGCTCAGTGGGCTAACCTGGTATTGAATCCCACAGACAACCGGGTTCCATTAATAGTTCAGTCACATGAGCACATTTTGTTACGTTATTATCTGACAATTATCTGATTTATTTATCCATACATTCATACATTCCATGCCCTTTTTCAATAATTTTCACATTAGAGATGTTAACATAGAGACCGGAGGGAAGGTGAGAGATTGAATGGTGCCATTTTTATTTTCTTGTCTCTGTTGCAACAACAACAACACATCTGACATATTGCGGTTCTCTTCAATAGTTCAGGGGAATATCCCCACTCCGCAGGAAACCATAGCAATGCATCATGTTCTCTTTTTGCATTCACATTCCGATAGCGATCTAATAGCGGCTGCTAGTGGTTGCTCACCTCCTAGTGTCTTAGCACTAGTAGAGTTCACAGGTGCACAGAAAACATCAGGGATTATTGAAAGGCTCTGGCTGCTGGTCTCACAATCATTGTCCTTCCAGTAGGCCCATAACAACAGTGAAATCATCTCTGTGACTTCTTGGAAGAAAGCCCTCCTGTAGTTAAGGTTGGAGAGGGGTTCTGATTCCATTCCAGAATGTTTTGCAAACATTTAAACATTAGTATTTTGGCTCAGGTACTGTACATTCTGGAGTGGAGTACTCCACCACCTCCTCCTCCTCTTCCTCTGCCTCCTCCTCTCTCCCACACCAAATGCAGCAGGATTGAGTCACAACCCTTGTGAGTCACTCTACACACAGATATAGAAACAAAGATAGATTGGCCACCCACTCAGAGAGTGTGGTGAAAACAGAATAGGCCTAAGCATAACTGGTTGTGCAATAGGTGCTTAGTTCCCACTACTGTCCATAGACATAGGATGCGTCCCAAATGGCACCCTGCGTCCCAAATGGAACCCTATTCCCTATGTGGGCCCTTGTCATGAGTAGCGCACTATTTGGGAATGTGAATAGGGTGCCATTTGGGATGCAACCATATATCCACTCAACAAATGGCAGCTTGAGACCTCAATCCACCTCAGATACAATATGTAACATATGCCTACTCTACTCAGTACTGTATAGTACATGACAGAAATTTAGAGTAAACCTTTCTGAACCAGTTTTTTTCATGTTTAAAAAAAATCAAATGAAATCCTAATTCGCAGTATGCGGTTGTGATTCAGTCAGTGGCTCCCTTGTTCCTGTGGAGCCTATGAAAACCAAAATGCAAATGCACTAATTTATCTTTAAAGAGCTGTACCTGTGGCTGCATGTGATTGATATTATGGTCAGAAATCACAAATTGCTCTCAGACTGTAGGATTCACCATGCCTATTTTAACAGATTAAGCCAGTGTGTGTGTGTGTGTGTGTGTGTGTGTGTGTGTGTGTGCGTGTGTGTGTGTGTGTGTGTGTGTGCGTGTGTGTGTGTGTGTGTGTGTGGTTATCTAGATTTTTCTTCACACTGCCAGCACTAGGGCAGAGAAACACACACATACACACACATATACACACATATTTACACACACACACACACACACACACACACACACACACACACACACACACACACACACACACACACAGAGAGAACTCTCTTCATGTTGTGGTGCAATATAAAGCCATTAATTTATTTTCATCTGTAATTAAATTGTCCCTGTTCATCAGGTGATTTTCTTTAGAGAGAAAAAACACAATGTTTGCAAATAAATTGAGTTCAAAAGCACAAAGATCCAACTTGTTTTACCTAACTCAGAGCACGAGGTATACTGACATGACTGGCTGACTTTCCCAAATCTGCATTTAAATTGAATTTGGTCTGTTATTAGATTTTCTTCCTGAAATGTTTGGTGCATGGCTGAACATGAATCAATGGTTGTGTCCCAAATGGTCACCCATAGGGCTCTGGTCAAATGTAGTAAACTACATAGGAAATACAGTGCCATTTGGGATGCATACTACTATGTCTGTCCTCTAGTCTGTCATAATAAATAGTTGGAACATTTCATAACCTTGTAATAATCACAGAGTTGCCCATAGACGAGTGTCTAATATCTCGTTAGCCGGTTGGGAGGGGCAGGAATGGACAGCTGAAGTCTGAGTTCCAAAATGGCACTCTATTCACTATGTCGTGCCCTACTTTTGACCAGGGCCATTGCAGACCCAGCCGATGTCTTTTGTCACAGACCCAGACAGGGTGAGAATGTGCTGAGCATTATGTTCTTTATTTATGTGGATTAACTAAACTGTACTGTAACCTAAACCCTGATAATCGTTTTGCTATTTTAACCAGCATCCGAATTCACTCACACCATTTAATTATAGTCATTGTGTTCTGTTCTGTAGGTCAACTACAGTATGTTAAAATGTTAAACCAAATACTACTCTATCATAAATACATAATTCAACTTTTTGTATTGGGTGTAAAGAAGAAGGTCCTCCATGGACGTATTTAAAGTGTGAAATCCGTCATTTTCCATGGAAATGGAAAGACAAACCAGGTCTAGAATAGCACTGAATTAACTATTTATATTCTGTAACTCTAAATCTATTCCATGATAGAATAATCTAATATTAATGAGAAAAAAATATGAGAATTCACAAATACTTTTTTATTATCTCTTAGTGTGCATTCCAAATGGCACCCTATTCCCTACTGTACATAGTAAACTGGTTTTGACCAGGGCTCATAGGGCTCTGATCAAAAGTAGTGCACTATATAGGTAATAGGGTGCCATTTGAGTGGGTAAATATCCTAACCAGAAGCCATGGAATACAGGCAACATCTGCACTGGGCTAAAGGCTAGAGCTGCCGCTTTCAAGGGGCGTAAATACTAAACCGAACGCTTATAGCAAATTCCGCTACGACCTCCGACGAGCCATCAAACAGGCAAAGCATCACTACAGGACTAAGATCGAATCCTACTATGCCGACTCTGATGCTCGTAGGATGTGACAGGGTTTGCTAACTATCATGGATTACAAAGGAAACCCAGCCGCTAGCTGCCCAGTGAAATGGGCCTACCAGACAAGCTAAATGCCTTCTATTCTCGCTTCGAGGAAAGCAACACTGAAACATGGGGGCTCCTGAAGGGTGCCTGCTTAGTCCCCTCCTGTACTCCCTGTTCACCCACTACTGCATGGCTGCGCATGACTCCAACACCATCATTATGTTTGCTGACGACACAACAGTTGTAGGCCTGATCACCGACAATGATGAGACAGCTGGGAGGTGGGAGGTGGTCAGAGACCTGGAAGTGTGGTGCCAGGACAACAACCTCTCCCTCAATTTCAGCAAGACAAAGGAGCTTATTGACTACAGGCCGAGCACGCCCCCACTCCGACAGGGCTGTAGGGTAGCAGGTCGAGAGCTTCAAGTTCCTCGCTGTTCACATCACTAAGGATCTATCATGAGCACTCATGAGCATGAGCACTCAGATCCTCAAAAGGTTCTACAGCTGCACCACTGAGAGCATCTTGACTGGCTGCTTCACCGCTTGGTTTGGCAACTGCTTGGCATTCGACCGCAAGGCGCTTCAGTGCGTTTGGCCAAGTACATCACTAAGGTCGAGCTCCCTGCCATCCAGGACCTCTATACCAGGGGGTGTCAGAGGAAGGCCCAAAAATTGTCAAAGAATCCAGCCACCCAAGTCATAGACTGTTCTCTCTGGTACCACAGAAAGAACTAAATAAATATTCCAAACATAGTCTGGGACAGGTGTGGGATGCATTAGATCCCAAATTAATACAACCCCTAGCATCCCAAAAACGTAACCGAAAGGTTGCTGGATCGAATCCCCGTGCTGACAAGGTAAAAATCTGTCGTTCTGCCCCTGAACAAGGCAGTTAACCCACTGTTCCCAGTAGGCCGTCATTGTAAATAAGAATTATCAAAAGTGACTGCACCATTATCACAAGTGACTGCAAATGCTATTACGCATGTAATGCTTTTATGATAAAGGTGCATTTTTATGGGGAAAAATGATCTTCACCAAACTTGAAACTCAAGCGCTGCTTATGTATGTATGCCAGATAGGCTCTTACACCCCTTGCAAAGCGGATTAATGTGCCTAATTTGCCCACTTTAGTTGTGATACAACACTTATCAAAACATATTGGCCTATGGGCTAGGCTACATGAGGTGTGCGACTATGATTAGAAAAAGTCACGAAAAATACATTGTTTCTTGGCTTAAGCTGGGCATTACATTTACATTACATTTAAGTCATTTAGCAGACGCTCTTATCCAGAGCGACTTACAAATTGGTGCATTCATCTTATGACATCCAGTGGAACAGTAGTGCATCTAAATCTTTTAAGGGGGGTGAGAGGGATTACTTTATCCTATCCTAGGTATTCCTTAAAGAGGTGGGGTTTCAGGTGTCTCCGGAAGGTGGTGATTGACTCCGCTGTCCTGGCGTCGTGAGGGAGTTTGTTCCACCATTGGGGGGCCAGAGCAGCGAACAGTTTTGACTGGGCTGAGCGGGAACTGTACTTCCTCAGTGGTAGGGAGGCGAGCAGGCCAGAGGTGGATGAACGCAGTGCCCTTGTTTGGGTGTAGGGCCTGATCAGAGCCTGGAGGTACTGGTCTCACAGCTCCGTAGGCAAGCACCATGGTCTTGATGCGGATGCGCTTCAACTGGAAGCCAGTGGAGAGAGCGGAGGAGCGGGGTGACGTGAGAGAACTTGGGAAGGTTGAACACCAGACGGGCTGCGGCGTTCTGGATGAGTTGTAGGGGTTTAATGGCACAGGCAGGGAGCCCAGCCAACAGCGAGTTGCAGTAATCCAGACGGAGATGACAAGTGCCTGGATTAGGACCTGCGCCGCTTCCTGTGTGAGGCAGGGTCGTACTCTGCGGATGTTGTAGAGCATGAACCTACAGGAACGGGCCACCGCCTTGATGTTAGTTGAGAACGACAGGGTGTTGTCCAGGATCACGCCAAGGTTCTTAGCGCTCTGGGAGGAGGACACAATGGAGTTGTCAACCGTGATGGCGAGATCATGGAACGGGCAGTCCTTCCCCGGGAGGAAGAGCAGCTCCGTCTTGCCGAGGTTCAGCTTGAGGTGGTGATCCGTCATCCACACTGATATGTCTGCCAGACATGCAGAGATGCGATTCGCCACCTGGTCATCAGAAGGGGGAAAGGAGAAGATTAATTGTGTGTCGTCTGCATAGCAATGATAGGAGAGACCATGTGAGGTTATGACAGAGCCAAGTGACTTGGTGTATAGCGAGAATAGGAGAGGGCCTAGAACAGAGCCCTGGGGGACACCAGTGGTGAGAGCACGTGGTGTGGAGACGGATTCTCGCCACGCCACCTGGTAGGAGCGACCTGTCAGGTAGGACGCAATCCAAGCGTGGGCCGCGCCGGAGATGCCCAACTCGGAGAGGGTGGAGAGGAGGATCTGATGGTTCACAGTATCGAAGGCAGCCGATAGGTCTAGAAGGATGAGAGCAGAGGAGAGAGAGTTAGCTTTAGCAGTGCGGAGCGCCTCCGTGATACAGAGAAGAGCAGTCTCAGTTGAATGACTAGTCTTGAAACCTGACTGATTTGGATCAAGAAGGTCATTCTGAGAGAGATAGCGGGAGAGCTGGCCAAGGACGGCACGTTCAAGAGTTTTGGAGAGAAAAGAAAGAAGGGATACTGGTCTGTAGTTGTTGACATCGGAGGGATCGAGTGTAGGTTTTTTCAGAAGGGGTGCAACTCTCGCTCTCTTGAAGACGGAAGGGACGTAGCCATCGGTCAGGGATGAGTTGATGAGCGAGGTGAGGTAAGGGAGAAGGTCTCCGGAAATGGTCTGGAGAAGAGAGGAGGGGATAGGGTCAAGCGGGCAGGTTGTTGGGCGGCCGTCACAAGACGCGAGATTTCATCTGGAGAGAGAGGGGAGAAAGAGGTCAGAGCACAGGGTAGGGCAGTGTGAGCAGAACCAGCGGTGTCGTTTGACTTAGCAAACGAGGATCGGATGTCGTCGACCTTCTTTTCAAAATGGTTGACGAAGTCATCTGCAGAGAGGGAGGAGAGGGGGGAGGGGGAGGAGGATTCAGGAGGGAGGAGAAGGTTGCAAAGAGCTTCCTAGGGTTAGAGGCAGATACTTGGAATTTAGAGTGGTAGAAAGTGGCTTTAGCAGCAGAGAGAGAAGAGGAAAATGTAGAGAGGAGGGAGTGAAAGGATGTCAGGTCCGCAGAGAGGCGAGTTTTCCTCCATTTCCGCTCGGCTGCCCGGAGCCCTGTTCTGTGAGCTCGCAATGAGTCGCCGGGCATCATTCACAAGTAATATTGTCACCCATCAGACTATTCTTGATTTAATCTTTTCTTTACATATACTAAATAATATATGTGTGAAATTCGTTTTGATTTAGAATGGACCATTATCATGCATCTGTTTCAAAACATATCAGGGGGAAAAACATGTGATCTATGCACTTAAATAGCGAATGGAGGACGCTTTTCCTGTGGTTAATTTTCATGCCAGCCAGGTAGGCTATACTCTTGTGGTAAAGATAAGTAATGTGCTTAATATTTGCTTAATGAAGCCTAATTACCGTAACTCAGTGGTAACCGAAATTTGACTGTCTTTATGACTCGTGACTGCTGGTGTGGCGATAATACGGTCACCGCAACAGCCCTACCTCTGATCACACGCAAACAGTTTGTTGTATTCCTTCTCGCATCTACGCGTTCTCTTCCTCTCACCTTTTCTTTTCACTTGTGAATTTCAAGGCACAACACATCAGCTGTCTGTGACCAGGCAAAACATTTCCAAGCTAAGCCTTCATATCATAACCACTACACACAGCCTACATCGTTGTCACCATATTAGCTAAAGTAACGTTATATTCAACATAGCTAATTGAACTAATGCGTCAGTAAACCAGCTACAATCATGCAGTACAGTGTATAGTCAGTAAGCAGTTTAGCAGTTACACCGGCGGGCCCTAGTGGAAATAAATTAGTCAAACCAAAAGCTTACTTTGACTTGGAAGAATTCCAGTGTTGGATAGTCATAGGCAGCTAGCTAACATAGCAGCCCTCTGTTTGAGCCGGATGTTTTAGAAGGCTAAACTAGCTAGCTGTATTTGCTACCTAAGTACAGTTAGGTATCTCTCTCTCTCTCCCTCTCGCTTGCTCCTCCTTAATTTTTAAAGAAATTAATTTGTTCAAAAATGTTAATCTATTGTCTTTCTCTCTCTTTGAGTCGACTACTCATCACATTTTATGCACTGCAGTGCTAGCTAACTGTAGCTTATGCTTTCAGTACTAGATTCATTCTCTGGTATTTTGATTGGGTGGACAACATGCCAGTTCATGCTGCAAGAGCTCTGATAGGTTGGAGGATGTCCTCCGGAGGTTGTCATTATTACTGTGTAAGTCTATGGTAGGTAGTGAGAACCATGAGCCTCCTAGGTTTATTATTGAAGTCAGTGAACCCAGAGGAGGATGGACGCTATCTGTCCTCCAGCTACACCATGGTGCTACACTACAGAGTGTTTTTGGGGCTACTGTAGACCTTCATTGCAAAACAGTGTGTTTTAATCAATTATTTGGTAACGTAAATATATTTAGTATAGGATATTTTTTAAATGTTTCACTATTTTTATGAAATTCACTGAGGAGTATGGTCCTCTCCTTCGTCCTCTGAGGAGCCTCCACTGGTACCCAGACACATACACACACTCAAAGCCAAAGCAATGACGTCTCCGAAATGTATCTGCTCAGTCCTTAACCTGTAGTTGTTAATCATGTTGGAATAGCCACAAGCATCAATAGTTGCCCTGATCCACATCTAAGAGGTGTCATCACTAATTGGTCAATGTCTAGGGCTGTGGAGGGACTCGATGGTAAAGCCTCGAAAGAACACAAAAACGTTTTTCTTTTCCCACTGAAAGAACACTCGATGGAACAGAGAATGAGAAGCATTTGGCTTTTTTACCACTATTGCAAGCCAGGGTGAGAGTGAGCCAACCAAGAAGATTATTGATAGGCAACGTCCCTTTCCCCATAAAATTCCCGTTATACACAACTGGTCCATAGGTTGTGCTTCCAAGATAGTGAATTAGAGTTGTGATTCAATCTCACTTGGCAAAGACAGATTCTTAGACAGATCATTTTGCCCATTGAGAAACAAACTATGTCACCATCTGTGTGGGACTGTGTCACACATATACATGTTTTGCCCCTGGAGCCCTGACAACAGCCAAACTCACTATTAAACACATGAACTGTTTATAAAAGGAATAGATGCCTGGGTCGACAGCCTTCCAATAATAGCTGTGTGTAGCTGTGTCCTGACCAGAGTAAAATAATGTTGCCCCAAGACACTGATTTAAGGTCAGATTTGATTTTCTACTCTAATGGTTAAGGTTCGGATTTGGGGAGGGCAAGCTGATTCTAGATCAGTGCCTAGTCGAAACTTCTATCCGAAGATGGCTGGCCATGAACCTTAGCTAAAGTGTAATACATGAGGACTGTAAATCCTATGATTTTATTTTCCCTCCTTAGTGATATGATTTCACTGGCCGTGGAAAAACAACTGAAGGTTGAAAATGAATATGATACGCCTAACGGCTTGCAACCATAAAGGCACATTTCCCTTCTCACAATGGGATGAGATTAGATCCCTATTTATGTTCTCCTATTACTATGATAATGCTATTCTTGTTTAGAACAATTATAAGCTTAATTTTTTTGCCATAACATAAAAGCATTTTCATTTTATACTTACTTATATCCCTATTTCAAATGGATCTGTGTAGTATTTTCTTGATATCAAATGCTAGAGGGTCTTATTGTTGAAGCCTAATTGAACATCTACAGTCTGCATAATGTATAATGATAAATAACCATTCATGTTTCCATCTTGTCTTTAATTTGCCAGAGTCACAGAGAATATGTGCTCCCAGCCGTGATAAGGAGGGTGGAGAGGATATGGGGTTGGGTAGCCTTTCGGGAAAAGAGCAATTTCACAACACGCTCCATTTTATTTGGCATTGTCAACTGTAATCAGAGTGGAGTGGAGGAGAGCAGGGAGGGAGGAAGTGATGGCTAGTTTGTGAGGTGTGCCAAAAGCACCCTTAAAGCACCACAGGAGGGTCAAACCCTTCACTCCATCAGAGCAGAAAATGTCACAACTCTCATCTCTCAACCATCATGTAGTTTTTTCCTACTTGGAAGTTTTATGATGAGATCAGAGCTTTGAGTGTTACAACTCAAACACGTAACAAGTCTACAAACCCCAAGTACCCCAATACAACAGGTATACATAACACAAGGGGGGTTTGCAAGGCAAGGCAAGGCAAGGCAAGGCAAGGCAAGGCAAGGCAAGGCAAGGCAAGGCAAGGCAAGGCAAGGCAATGAAAGACAGGATAGTGGGGTTGCTCTGAGACTCCCTCCCAGGACCCAGACAAGAAGATGAAACAGACATGAAGCTTGGGTCAGGCTGATTTAAATACTGTATCTAACTCTCTTTCTGACTCTGACTGACTCCAGTTCTCACTCCCTCTCTCTTTGACACTCTCTTTCTCTCGATTTCAATTTAAGGGCATTGCAGGAAAGTGGGGTTGCTCTGAGACTCCCTCCTCTATGTTTTCTGTCTCACCCCCCGGGCCTGTGAAAAGAAATGTGTGTGGGTTTTTTGGGCCAATTTTAAACGTGCACTTGATGTTTGTGTACATTAATTTTTATAATGTCGTATGTTTTTCCCCCAACACCACTTTCCGTCAATTTGTATAGTAGGCCCTCATGCCAAATTGAGTCTAAAGATTTTTTGAAACCAACAAAGCATGAGAAGACTTGCTTTTGTCTTGTTTTGTTTGTCAGTTAGGGTTTGCAGGGTGAATACGTGGTCTGTCATAATGTAGTTTGCTCACTACATTGCTTTCACTGAGGAAATGTAGGAGTCAGCTGTTAATGATAATGCAGAGGATTTTCCCAAGTATTTGTGGATTGGAGTGATCAGTCCCTGGTTCCAAATATTGGGGAATATGCCAGAGCTGAGGATGATGTTAAAGAGTTTATGTATAGACATTTTTTATTTGTGGTTTGTATATTTTATAATGTAATTTAGGATACCATCAAACCCACAGGCCTTTTTGGGTTGGAGGGTTTGTATTTTGTCCTGTAGTTCATTCAATCAATCAACGTTATTTATAAAGCCTTCTTACATCAGCTGATGTCACAAAATGCTATACAGAAACCCAGGTGTAGAAGCACGGTGGCTAGGAAAAACTCCCTAGAAAGGTCAGAACCTAGGAAGAAACCTAGAGAGGAAGCAGGCTATGGGGAGTGGCCAGTCCTCCTCTGGCTGTGCCAGGTGGAGATTATAACAGAACATGGCCAAGAGGTTCAAATGTTCATAGATGACCAGCAGGGTCAAATAATAATAATAATAGTGGTTGTCGAGGGTGCAACAGGTCAGCACCTCAGGAGTAAATGTCAGTTGGCTTTTCATAGCCGATCATTCAGAGTATCTCTGCCGCTCCTGCTGTCTCTAGAGAGTTGAAAACAGCAGGTTTGGGACAGGTAGCACGTCCGGTGAACAGGTCAGGGTTCCAGCCGCAGGCAGAAGAGTTGAAACTGGAGCAGCAGCACAGCCAGGTGGACTGGGGACAGCAAGGATTCATCAGGCCAGGTAGTTCATTAAATGTAATTGGAGAATCCAGTGGGTTCTTGTAGTCTTTATAAGTTGATTCTAACATTTGTATTTGATCATGTATATGTTTTTTCTGTTTGTTCTTTGTTCTATGTTATAGAGCTAAAAAATTGTAGAAGTGGTTTATCCGTACATCTCCATTTTGGATAGATAACTCTTCGTGCTGTTGTTTGTTTAGACTCTAAACTTTAGAGTATTCCATATTTCCCAGAAGTGGTTAGATTCTATGGATTCTTCATTTACATTGAGTTGATTTCTGACGTGCTGTTTCTTCTATTTCCGTAGTGTATTTCTGTATTGTTTTAGTAATTCACCGTAGTGAAGGCGTAGACTCATGTTTTCTGGTTCTCTATGTTTTTGATTGGACAGGTTTCTCAATTTCTTTCTTAGGTTTTTGCATTCTTCATCAAACCATTTGTCAATCTTTTACATTTATTTAGGTTGTATGCTTGACATTTTTAGATTTGATAGAGAAGCTGAAAGGTCAAAAGTTCTGTTTAGATTTTCTACTTCTAAGTTTACACCTTCACTATTACAGTGAAACATTTTGTCCAGGAAATTGTCTAGAAGGGATTGAATTTGTTGTTGCAGATATCCACACTACTTTCCTTCCATCTATAGCATTTCTTAATATTTTTTAGTTCCTTTCACTTTGATGCCTCATGATTGAGCATAGCTCTGTTCAAGTAGGGCGTGATTTTGCTGTGATCTGATAGGGGTGTCAGTGGACTGACTGTGAACACTCTAAGAGACTCTGGGTTGAGGTCAGTGATAAAGTAGTCTTAAGTACTACTGCCAAGAGATAAGCTATAGGTGTACCTACCATAGGAGTCCCCTCAAAGCCTACCATTGACTATGTACATACCCAGTGTCCGACAGAGCTACAGGAGTTGTGACCCATTTGTGTTGCTTATGTTGTCGTAGCTGTGTCATGGGGGGCATATCGGGAAGGGAATGCTGTCACCTCCAGGTAGGTGTTTGTCCCCCTGTGTGCTGAGGGTGTCAGGTTCTTGTCCAGTCATGGCATTTAGGTCGCCACAGACTATTACATGTCCCAGGGCCTGGAAATCGTTGATCTCACCCTCTAGCGGGGAGAAGCTGTCATTATTAAAGTATGGGGATTCTAATAGGGGGAAATAGGTCGCACACATGAGGACATTTTTCTCTGTTGAGATCATTTCCTTATTATTTCTAGCCAGATGTAAAATGTTCATTTTTTGTCAAATTTAAGAGAGTTGGTTAGGTGTGCTCTTTACCAAATTAGCAGTTGTGCTGGTCTGTTTTGTGGGTTTGTTCTGTCTGGATTGTGTGTACTAGCTCTCTGAGCTCCACCATGTCTCTCTCCAGCTCTGTGAATGTATCCCTCTCAGTGATGGAGGAGCAGTGCAGTTGTGGACCTGGGTATGTTCAGTGCTTGGGGGTTGGGGGGAGGGGTGACTATCCTCATCTGCAGGACAGTTTGAAGAGGTGTGATCAGACTCACTCAGGGTGGGGGAGTCATCACAGAGAAAGAGCTTTTCCTGCTGTGCTCTCTCTCTCTTTGATCCCGTAAAGGTCCTGCTGGAACTGCATGAGGAGGCCCTGCACCATTACTGTACCAGACTTGTACATGTTGACAGAGGTTGTTTCAATTTCCTCAATGTCTAATATTCTGAGTTTCCACCCTGGGCCAATACCCTCTCTCTTGATATAGGGGTAATGTGCTCTTATAGCACTGTGCCATGTAAGGGGATGGTCTGTGTGGAAAATGAAGTTGCCCTCTTTGTAGCATTCAGCAGATAGTGTCTCTGGACTGTCCTTGAGTATATTTTTTTGTACTTATTTTGTGCAGTGTTATTTTTAATATATATGGAGTACTGCATTGTAATGACAGGGATAATAGATAATCCATGGGGGCTTCAAATGCCTCTGCATTTGGGTGGGGGGGGCTGTGAAACTCTCCTGCCATTGTTTGGCTCAAGAATTTTCACACCTCTCACTTCACACTTCAGTGCTAATTGAAGTGGCAGCGAGGTCAGTTCTGTCCTAGCAGCTTGGTAGCTTAGTAGCCTTATTTATTAAGATTTATATAACATATAATTTACCTAGAGATTGTCTTTTACTTTTTAGCTCCAGAAGTAGGTTCAGACTGAACAATACTCACTAAGTTTTGTGTTGGATGTTATTTTCTTTTCATGTTCCGCTGTGTTTCTTCTGCAGGTTTTGGTTTGTTCAATGTTTTTTCTTAATAGTCCTTGGTAGTAATAGTCCATTCAAGTAGTTTTGTCCAAAATCAAGGTTTTAGGTCTGGAATTTTGATTTGTATTGAAGGTTGTGATGTTGAGTTTAGTATCCTGAAGTCCTTGCAAAAAATTCAAGTTTATACACATTTATTCAACTGTAATCCTATCTTTTTGCAGAAGAACTCAGGAGCCCATGAGCTCACTCAATTCAATTCAATTCAATTCAAGGGCTTTATTGGCATGGGAAACATGTGTTAACATTGCCAAAGCAAGTGAGGTAGATAATATATAAAGTGAATATATAAAGTGAAATAAACAATAAAAATTAACAGTAAACATTACACATACAGAGGTTTCAAAACAATAAAGACATTACAAATGTCATATTATATATATACAGTGATTTAACAATGTACAAATGGTTAAAGGACACAAGATAAAATAAATAAGCATAAATATGGGTTGTATTTACAATGGTGTGTGTTCTTCACTGGTTGCCCTTTTCTCGTGGCAACAGGTCACAAATCTTGCTGCTGTGATGGCACACTGTGGAATTTCACCCAGTAGATATGGGAGTTTTTCAAAGATGGATTTGTTTTCGAATTCTTTGTGGATCTGTGTAATCTGAGGGAAATATGTCTCTCTAATATGGTCGTACATTGGGCAGGAGGTTAGGAAGTGCAGCTCAGTTTCCACCTCATTTTGTGGGCAGTGAGCACATAGCCTGTCTTCTCTTGAGAACCATGTCTGCCTATGGCGGCCTTTCTTAATAGCAAGGCTATGCTCACTGAGTCTGTACATAGTCAAAGCTTTCTTTAATTTTGGGTCAGTCACAGTGGTCAGGTATTCTGCCGCTGTGTACTCTCTGTTTAGGGCCAAATAGCATTCTAGTTTGCTCTGTTTTTTTGTTAATTCTTTCCAATGTGTCAAGTAATTATCTTTTTGTTTTCTCGTGATTTGGTTGGGTCTAATTGTGCTGCTGTCCTGGGGCTCTGTAGGGTGTGTTTGTGTTTGTGAACACAGCCCCAGGACCAGCTTGCTTAGGGGACTCTTTCCTCCAGGTTCATCTCTCTGTAGGTGATGGCTTTGTAATGGAAGGTTTGGGAATCGCTTCCTTTTAGGTGGTTATAGAATTTAATGGCTCTTTTTCTCTCTCTCTCTCTCTCTCTCTCTCTCTCTCTCTCTCTCTCTATCTCTCTCTCTCTCTCTCTCTCTCTTTCTGTCTCTATCTCTCTTTCTGTCTCTCTCTCTCTCTATCTATCTCTCTTTCTATCTCTCTCTATCTCTCTCTTTGGCTCTCCCTTTCTCTGACTAGACTCTTTCAGTCTGGCTGTTTGAGAAAGCAGCATCAGACTTAAAGATTAAATGAGCCATTAAGGATCTCTGCAGTGGACCTCTGAAGTCTTTCCATAAGGCATCATAACACTAACAGCAGGAGGAGGATTCTCCTAATTTATTTTTTACATAAGCATTTTTGTACAGCAGTGGGCTAAATCAGGGTCACACAGAGTGTTTCTTAGTAGACTTATATAAATCTACTTTGAAACAAAAGTATACACCTCACACACATGGTTATGGTCTTACATATCAGATATAGAGTTGAAATGTATTCAATGCTGAGTTTACATCCCAATATTACACTTTCAATATATCACAGATAACTGAAATATAACAAAACTGTTTATCATTGAAACACCGTTTCAAAAAAATCATGGTTATTATTTATGAAATTATGAAAAATGTTACATTCCACCCACGAGACAACTAGGTCATTTGACTGCCGAACATAGTGTTCTCTGAAAATACAGGATGTGACCAAAATGGCACTGCATTCCCTATATAGTGCCCTACTTTTAACCAGAGGGCTCTGGTCAAAAGTAATGCACCAAATAGGGAATAGGATGCCATTTGATATCCAACCACAGTTAAGGTCAAATATACACAGGTAGGCTGGATGTTGATCAAACAGACTTACACCACCTGTATTGGAGAGGGGGCATAGATTTGAACGCTCTCGATCTCAGACTGAACACCTCAAGGAAGTAGCATCTCATGGCGCTGCACTCTAGTGAGATTTTCTCACTAGAATCGAATGTGTTTTTCACAGCATCTGACAGCATTCAGACAAGCATCTGCTCTTGTGTTTTAAGTCAGTACAGTCATCGATCCCAAGCATACAGTACCAGTCTAAGGTTTGGACACACCTACTCATTCAAGGGCCTTTCTTTATTTTTACTATTTTCTACATTATAGAATAATAGTGAAGACATAAAAACAATGAAATAACACAAATGGAATCATGTGTTAACCAAAGAAATGTGGTCTAATGTGTTATATTCTCCTACATTAATTTCACATTTCCACCAACTTCAAAGTGTTTCCATTTAAATTATATCAAGAATATGCATATCCTTGCTTCGGGTTCTGAGATACAGGCAGTTACATTTGGGTATGTCATTTTAGAAGTAAATTGAAAAAAACGGTCCGATCCTTTTAGACAAATAAACAAATGTATTTCAAATTTGAGTTTCTTCAAAGTAGCCACCCCTTGCCTCGATGACAGCTTTGCACACACTTGGAATTCTCTCAACCAGCTTCATTCAATTAACAGGTGTGCCTTGTTAAAAGATCATTTGTGGAATTTCTTTCCTTCATATTGCGTAGTGCAATCAGTTGTGTTGTGACAAGGTAGGGGTGGTATACAGCAGATATCCCTATTTGGTAAAAAGCCAAGTCCATATTATGGCGATAACAGCTCAAATAAGCAAAGAGAAACGACAGCTATCACTTTAAGACATGAAGGTCAGTCAATGTGGAAAATTTCAAGAACTTTGAAAGTTTCTTCAAATGCAGTCGCAAAAACCATCAAGCGCTATGATGAAACTGGCTCTCATGACGACCGCCACAGGAAAGGAAGACCCAGAGTTACCTCTGCTCCACAGGATAAGTTCATTAGAATTAACTGCACCTCAGATTTCAGCCCTAATAAATGCTTCACAGAGTTCAAGTAACGGACACATCTCAATATCAACTGTTCAGAGGAGACTTCGTGAATCAGGCCTTCATGGTCAAATTGCTGCAAGAAACCACTATTAAAGGACACCAATAATAACAAGAGACTTGCTTGGGTCAAGAAACACGAGCAATGGACATTAGATCGGTGGAAATCTGTCCTTTGGTCTGATGAGTCCAAATTTGAGATTTGGGGTTCCAACCGCCAAGTCTTTGTGAGACGCTGAGTAGGTGAACGGATGATCTCTGCATGTGTGGTTCCCACCGTGAAGCATGGAGGAGGAGGAGTGATGGTATGGGGGTGATTTTCTGGTTACACTGTCAGTGATTTATTTAGAATTCAAGGCACACTTAACCAGCATGGCTACCACAGCATTCTGCAGTGATACGCCGTCCCATATAGTTTGTGCATAGTGGGACTAACGTTTGTTTTTCAACAGGACAATGACTCCACACACCTCCAGGCTGTGTAAGGGCTATTTGACCAAGAAGGAGAGTGATGGAGTGTTGCATCAGATGACCTAACCTCCACAATCACCCGAACTCAACCCAATTGAGATGGTTTGGGATGAGTTGGACCGCATTGTGAAGGAAAAGCAGCCAACAAGTGCTCAGCATATGTGGGAACTCCTTCAAGACTGTTGGAAAAGCATTCCAGGTGAAGCTGGTTGAGAGAATGCCAAGAGTGTGCAAAGATGTCATCAAGGCAAAGGGTGGCTACTTTGAAGAATCTCAAATATATTTTGATTTGTTAACACTTTTTTGTTTACTACTTGATTAGATATGTGTTATTTCATAGTTTTGATGTCTTCACTAGTATTCTACATTGTATAAAATAGCAAAAAGTAAAGAAAAACCCTTGAATGAGTAGGTGTCTCCAAACTTTTTACTGATACTGTATATATAGACCACTGGCTGTCACTGGTGTTCACCACTGGTTGCTCGGTAATTATTTTGGTTGTTGGCTATTTGTGGCAGTCTCTCATCATTGTTTTTCTGTGGAGAAAAGGCTGCTGATTTACCCCCCAAAATTAAGCTTGTGTTTCAAAGTAAATATCAACAACTAAGAATACTATCCTCTCGAGGCTAGGGGGCGGTATTTAAACTGTAAACTGCCCGCTACTCAGGTACAGAAGCTAGGATATGCATATTATTAGTGGATTTTGATAGAAAACACTCTGACGTTTCTAAAACTGTTTGAATGATGTCTGTGAGTATAACAGAACTTGGCAGGCGAAACCCAGAGGACAAACCATCCAGGAAGTTTATTTTTGAGGTCACTCTCTATTTCAATGGGATTTCTATGTGTATCTAGATTATTAAGTCACTTGCTTGCAGTTCCTATCGCTTCCACTGGATGTCAACAGTCTTTTGAAATTGGTTGATGTTTTTTCTTTGAGAAATTAAGAGGTAGGGCTGTTCAGAACGAGGGTCGAGTCTACTGTACTGTTGTGGTTGGGGCGCACGACCTGAAAGCTCACTCCACATTGTTTTTATCCGCTATCGAACACAGTTTATCCCGTCTTAAATTTTATCGATTATTTACGTCAAAAAATACCTAAAGTTGTATGAGGAAAGTTGTTTGAAATGTTTGGACAAACATTACAGGTAACTTATTAGATATTTTGTAGTTGTGTGGCGTGGGTTGGAACCGGTGTTTTTCTGGATCAAACGAGCCATATAAATGGACATTTTGGAGATATAACGACGGACTTAATCGAACAAAAGGACTATTTGTGATGTTTATGGGACATATTGGAGTGCCAACAGAAGACGCTCTTCAAAGGTAAGGCATGAATTATATGGTTATTTCTGAGTTTTGTGTCGCGCCTGGCGGGATGAAATATGATTGTCTGTGTTTGTTTGATGGGGTTCTGTCCTCAGATAATAGCATGGTTTGCTTTCGCCGTAAAACCTTTTTCAAATCTGACACCGTGGCTGGATTAACAGGAAGTTAATCTTTATTTTGACATATTGCATGTGTAATTTAAAAAATGTTAAATATTTACAATTTTGTACTTTGAATTTGGCGCCCTGCACTTTCACTGGATGTTGGTCAGGTGGGATGGTAGTGTCCCATCTAGCCTAGAGAGGCTAACAGGTGTTTAAAATTCTCCGCTTATGAGCTCGCTGGTATTTAATAACCATCGGCAGTACAGTTTCCCAGGTAACAGGGCTGTATTCATTCTGTATTCTGAATATTGATGAGTTATTTTGAAGGGATGTGAGTTCTACAGCAATAGTCAATATTTATCTTGTCTCGAGTACATCTCTTTCAAATGACATTCTAATGACTAGAACTGCAGAACCAGGGAAATTGGACAACCATGCAAACATATTTACGGTACATATGATTTGGATACGTTGAATTCTCGACGGTTATTGTCACAGCCGTGTATATCCCCCCTCAAGCCGATACCACGACGGCCCTCAAGGAACTCCACTGGACTATGCAAACTGGAATCCATATATCCCGAGGATGCATTTATTGGAGCTGGGGATTTTAACAAAGCAAATTTGAGAACAAGGCTATCTAAATTCTATCAGCATATTGATTGTAGTACCCGGGCTGGCAAAACACTGTATTTATTAAAAAGCAGGAGAGGAGATGGGATGCAGTCCAGAGGAATCTTGGGCGGGCAGTAGGGAATCCGGACTGAGGCTGAGGGAAAGGAGATTAGGAACTGGAGAAGCAGGTCTGGAGCGGAATCCAATGAAGCAGTAGAGCGGGGATCCAGGGCAGGGAAGCAGGACTGAGGAGACAAGAGACTGGAGATAGGTACCAGAGAGCAGACGGGACTGTAGCGGAGAGAAAAAGCAGTGTGGGGCTAGGGAAAAAAGGCACAACAGAGGCTACGATCTGGCAGCATGGAAGTGGCAGAGCTGAGTATTTGTAGGGTTCTTGATTATGGAACAGGTTGCAGCTGGTGGGAATCTGCTCTGCTTCCAGGACACCTGTCTCCACTCACACAATCACATACACAGAGAGAGAGGGAGAGAGAGAGAGAGAGAGAGAGAGAGAGAGAGAGAGAGAGAGAGAAAAGAGAGAGAAGAGAGAGAGAGAGAGAGAGAGAGCACTGGGGTGTGGTGGCAGGTTAGGGAGGTCCAGGATGAGAAGTATAGGGGCGTGGCAGGAGCAGATGTAACGCGCGATGGATACAAGGCCCTCCTTTGCCCTCCGTTCGGCAAATCTGCCCACAATTCCATTTTGTTTCTCCCCTCCTATAGGCAGAAACTCAACCAGGATGTGTCCGTGACAAGGACCATCCAACACTGGTCTAACCAATCGGAATCAACGCTTCAAGATTATTTTTATCACGCGTATTGTGTGTAGATTGATGAGGGGGAAAAAAACAATTTAATCAATTTTAGAATAAGGCTGTAACGTAACAAATGTGGAAAAAGTCAAGTGGTCTGAATACATTTCGATGGCACTGTATATCTATTACATTGTGTTTTCAGATCTATAAAATGTTCATAACGACATAATTGTGTTTGTTCTCATAAGAAAGAAATCAACAAGTGTTATTGGAACAGTGCCATGTTCTTTTGTTGCTTTGTTGTTGCTGGTACGGCTTTGTAAACGTTAGCTCCAAAAACATCGCTGCTATGAACTGGGGTGCCTGTTTCAAAGGTCTCGCATGTGTTTCTCATCAAAGTCTTTATTATGGGTTAGCAAAATAACCATGTTTGAGTCATCAGCACAGATAAAAAATCTGTTTTCGCTTCCAAAGATACACATTTTCATTGTGCTAAGTCATTTAGATGGGTATCTGTACAAGTTCAGACTGATGCAATAAATAATAATAAATAGCAATAAAACCAACCCATGAATTTTAACACTGAAAGTCAACCGTTTATATAATTTCTTCCTGGGAAAAGGGATTTCATCCTTTACTGTTTCATGGCATCAGACATAGTATTCTACCCAATCTTTTTAATGTGTTGTGGTGTTGGATTCAAGTGAAGTAAACTACAGAATGTGTGGACATCAGTGATTTAAGGACATAACAAGTGTGTGTGCCACAGCGTAGAAGGCCTTATAGAAGAGGTTTCATTTTGACAATGAGAAGCCTATGGTATGAAGTTGGACAAGCCAGTCTGGGCAAAATGTTTGAGATGATTTACTTTTACATCACATGAGCAAAGCATGAGTTACTGATTGTCTGATGCTAATGTTTATTGGTTTCTTGGTCCTGGGATGATATGATCACACATGATATTATACATTTTTTCTATCATAATGTTGGGGGTCGGTTGCCAATGTAAGACGTCTGTTCTCGTGCTCATGCAGTTATAATGAATTGGCACCCGACACATTGACAGCAGACACATACAAATCGAATTACAAACTAAATTCCAAACAATTTCACTCCTGTCAACACTAGAAATATCTACACAAAGAGGTTCTAACCATCTGTCTTCTATGACAACATGATCACAAGACATATCTTTTCCAGTATATATTGCAGTATTACATTACATCTCTATATACTGTACAATATAAAGTCAAGACCCTCAGTAGATCTTTATCTCCATGTTAAACATTGGTTTCATCACAGTGATCTCCTGCATAGCTTTATTAAATCACAATGTCTCTTGATGGATGATCTAATTTCTATGAAATTAGCTGGAAGAGTTTCCCTGCTGTGTCAGCTACTAACACAGATGTCGTAGATAGACATGTTATACTCTCTTGGCGTTGTACACAGTATGATTAAGTCTTTTTGAGTTTTTTAGTTAACCTTTATTTAACTAGGCAAGTCAGTTAAGAACAAATTCTTATTTACAATGACGCCCCACCCCGGCCAAACCCGGACGACGCTGGGCCAATTGTGCGCCGCCCTATGGGACTTCCAATCATGGCTGGATGTGATACAGCCTGGATTTGAACCAGGGACTGTAGTGACACCTCTTGCACTGAGATACAGTGCCTTAGATACAGTGCAACTGTGCCACTCAGGAGAATGAAGGGAGATTTGAAGCAATAGCTTGATTTTGTTCTCCTTTTTGAAAAATGTTGTTCCTTTTGAATATCTGACAATAATATTAGCACCTATTTGTTGGTGTGTTTGTGTGTCTGTGTGTGTGTGTGTGAATGAGTCCTTGTGTGTGTGTGTGTGTGTGTGTGTGTGTGTGTGCGTGCTTGCTTGTGTGTGTCAGCACTCAGATGTCTGCTTGTGGGTTTCCGAGAATTAAATATTGTTACTCATCCTCTCACCTGCTATTAAATCTCTCCTGAGATGAGCTCCTGTACACATACACAGAAACACACACACACACACACACACACACACACACACACACCAACAAACATGCATAATATGCAGTGAAGACGGAGAGAAGAGCACTTTGAATTCTGTGTGGATTATCTACTGTAGTTAAGATCATTTTTTTATTTTGGTCTGGGATCCATAGATTTTCTTTGGCCATTAAGCTTTTATATAGAATAATATATACAGTATGCAAGTCTGAAGTAAACCAGCAATAACATTTATTTAACTTTGACATATATAAAGTAGATATATGCAGATATAACTATGTTACCAATGAACTGCCTTGTATCAGGTATGATCTGTTTATGGTCTGGACAGGATTACAGATGAGGGTATCAGTGTGTTTATAATACTATTAATATAAGTGGCAGACAGAAAGCCGTAATGATAAAAGCTTATATACCCCTTTACGGGAGAATAATCTAGGTTATTATAGGTTCTATTCTATGTTCATTGTGAGGTTAACTTTGAGTTCTGTGAGGGAGCAGGATATAACTAGCCTGCTGTGTGATTTATCAGGTAAGCAGCAGAGTTTAGTTGGGAAAATTCTGAATAAACTCCCTGCAGGTGTACATCTGCAGCATCCTCTCTCACAGAGCCCGGGATAATGCAGGCAGGCATTAGGCAGTTCACAGAGCCCAGGATAATGCAGGCAGGCATTAGGCAGTTCACAGAGCCCAGGATAATGCAGGCAGGCATTAGGCAGTTCACAGAGCCCAGGATAATGCAGGCAGGCATTAGGCAGTTCACAGAGCCAAGGATAATGCAGGCAGGCATTAGGCAGTTCACAGAGCCGTGCTCTCAGCCCCAACCTCTTTCCCCAGCCAGCCCCATCCCAAGCAAGCCCCAGCCCCAGCTCGAGCTCGCTGCTCTAGCCCTATTTCCATTCCCATCCTATGCCCCAGATCATCTCCCCAGTCCCAGACTCATAATTATTCTCCTAGATCCATCCCTTTACACCAACATACTACCCCATTCCTCCAGCCTACCTGCAGGGCGACTCACATCACACCATACCATGTCCATACACACGCACACCAACTTCAAATAGGTGCTCATATTCTTGTCACATTCACACCACTTCTTAGCCTTGCCTATGAGACAGTGGAGATGTTGATTCTGCTTAATTTAAGACATGATGAGTTACTTTCCACTATTCTCTGCCACAGCGCTCCCCACAGCCACAGTGTGTGCTGCTCTTTTCTCTGCATGTTAGCTTCTTATGTATGTCATGTATAGAAACCCTGCATCCCACCACCCTCAAATGTGTTAATGTTTCTCTCTCTCCATTTTCCCTTTACCCACACTCTTTCTCTCTCCCTCTCTCTTTCCATTTCTCTTTCCATCTCTCTCTCCTCTCTCTCTCCATGTTTCTCTACATCTATCTCCCTATTCAACTCTCTGTCTCCTCTCTCTCTTTCCATTTCTCTTTCCATCTCTCTCTCCTCTCTCTCTCCATGTTTCTCTACATCTATCTCCCTATTCAACTCTCTGTCTCCTCTCTCTCTCTCCATTTCTCTTTCCATCTCTCTCTCCTCTCTCTCTCCATGTTTCTCTACATCTATCTCCCTATTCAACTCTCTGTCTCCTCTCTCTCTCTCCATTTCTCTCTCTCCATCTCCCTCTTTCTCTCTCCCTTTCTGTCCATTTCTCTGTCCCTCTCTCTCTCCTCTCACTCTCCATGTTTCTCTCCATCTATCTCCCTATTCATCTCTCTGTCTTATCTCTCTCCATTTCCCCCTCTTTCTCTCGCTATCTCTCCATCTCCACAGGAAGTTCATGTCATAGCAACACGCTGCCTGCGCTGGTGCGGACTCCGTCTCTGATGATGCAGTCCACTCTGGATATGAAACCCTTTATGCCCTTCCACCAAGTGGACACGTCCTCTGCTGTGGGACTCTTCCCTAATTTTAACACGGTAAGAAATCGCTGCTTTCATTTCTTGTAAGTAATGCTTGCCCGAGCCAGAATGTCCCATAGGACAGGAGACCATCTCCTGTTTCTGTAGTTTGAGGCAGATTGATGCACCCCCTGGATGCTAGTCCTTTCATCTTGTGTACTTGTAGTTTATTGATCTTAGATTTCAGTGTTCTTGTTTGAATCCTAAGAATCTTAACGGCAAATGCACAACAGAAGTGTGAGTGAGACAGAATGAGAGAGAGAAAGAAGGAAAGAGAGAGAGAGAGAAAGCACTGCAGTCCACCGTCAAGGCATCGATTTCACTCCTCCAAAAATTAAAGAGGAAACAAAAATCGATTCTTTCTTTTATCTTGCCAAAAATACATCTCACTTTGACAGTTGATGTGGCAGGTGGAAATATGACATATCATGAAAATTCGACTGAGAGAGTTAGAGAAAAAAAGGTGCTATTTAGAACCTAAAAGGGTTCTTCAGCTGAACCCTTTCCCCAGAGGGTTCTACATGGAACCAAAAAGGGTTCTCCTATGGGGACAGCCAAAGAACCCTTTTTGAACCCTATTACCATTCTATTTATATGTCTTCTCCAACCTGCAGTCAGACAGAACACTGTTCTGATGAGAGGGACTGAGAGGCAGGCAAGAGGACTCGCCAGCTAATGCCTGTGTTCCCAGACCTGCCATGGACCGATGTGACAACACTCTTTAGCAAAGTTAGTGAGATCCTCGCCTGTGGTCATGGCAAACTGTCAGGAACACTCTGCCTCACAGCGCTGGTCTCCAGCTCAGACCTGGATTTGAACACTACTCTAAATCATTTAAAACACTCTATCTGTGCTTGATTGAGGCTGGCTGATTCCATAGAACCAACAGAAACATATGAAACATCCCAACCCTGTCCACCAGACAAGGCTAGAGCAAACACACAATAGTATTTGAAATATGTTTAATAGTATTTGAACCCAGGTCTTGCTCCAGTTTATCTCAGCACAGTCCAGCGTGTTTCCACGAGCTGAGACAGACCCATCTAAACCTGACATAATGGCTCTACTGCTGTCATTGACTATTAAGCGGTAGTGCACTGAGTTGATGAGTTCATGTTGGTGGGAGTGATGTTGATTATACAGTGTGACTATAATGATGACACCAACATGAAATATTTTCCACAAGTTATTCCAGGGACATTTATTTTTCAAGACATTTCGAAGTAAAAACTAATTGCAAAATATAACACACTGATGGTGTCCCATATGGCATCGTGTTCCCTATGAAGTGCACAACTTTTTAACCAGGGCCCACAATGCTCTGGTCAAAAGAAGTGCACTATATAGGCAATGTCATGCCATTTAGGAAGCTACCATGTTTGCCATTAGCTTTACTGTAGCCAAGTTCTGTTCCATTTTACAGACAGCTATTCAGCCCAAGATATTTACAGCACACGTGCTGTTGGCGGTAGCCTGTTCTGTTCCATTTTACAGACAGCTATTCAGCCCAAGATGTTTACAGCACACGTGCTGTTGGCGGTAGCCTGTTCTGTTCCATTTTACAGACAGCTATTCAGCCCAAGATGTTTACAGCACACGTGCTGTTGGCGGTAGCCTATTCTGTGGAAACAAAAGTGATTTGACAAGCATGAGCTCTCAGGGTAGATGAAAAAAGGTTTTCAATATTTCCCAGTGTAATGAATAATATACGATACAAAGTGACAGAACAGAACAGAAACACAAGTATTTAGAATGTGTTTTGTTTATTGAGTGTTCTGCTGAGGTTTTGTTTGGTTGGAAACAATGGGAAGACACTAGAAAACCACAGTGACAACAAAACAACAATATGCTCCAAAGCCTGACTATGACATTAGAATTTGAGCTATAGTCTCGCTGCGGCTCTTTTCCGTATTCTGCCTTTCAGAAGTATGATTACTACACCCTAGGTTCCCTCTTGAAAGGGCTACAGTAATTGCCTGATCCCAGATCTGTTTGTGCTGTCTTGCCAACTCCTATGGTCATTGTCACACCATGCACAATGACATAGGCATTGGTGAGACAGTACAAACAGATCTGGGACCAGGCTACTACAGCACAGAATCTAAAGGCTTTTCCTGTCCAGGCATTCACACTCTAAGGTTTCGTCCCAAATGGCACCCAATTCCCCATGTAGTGCACTACTTTTGACCAGAGCCCTATGGGTTCTGGTCAAAAGTAGTGCACTGTCAATGGACTAGGGTGCAATTTGTGAAGCAGAATCATGTTTATTTTGGTCATGTCACCGAGCGGGTGTCTATTTATAATTAGTGTCTGTACCCATCAACTCAGCGTGAAGAACAGTGAGGCTCCACACAAAAATACACGCAGACACGAACCCACACATGTGCGAACACAAACATCAAATGTGCTCTATAACCCAATCCAGACAGGCTGTTATTAGCACCATTGGGATAAACAGGTTCAATTCTAATTATGTAACATTGTTTAAATACAGGAACTGTATCAAGTGCTGCATGCATTAGACTGATCCCAGATCTGTTTGTACTATCTTGCCAACTCATTAAACATGGCAATGACCATAAGGAGTTGACAGGACAGGTGTAGCATACAGACCTAATACAGGACATTCCAAGCCATTCCAAGTCATAATGGTAATATAAGGAATGGAGGTTTAACAGTGGTGGACAGATCTCTCTCAATGTTTCCAAAAAAATTTAACATTTAGTATCAAATAAATGTTTTGCTTCCAGCAGCCTTTAGGGTTCTGTTGTTAAGAGATGTATTTTCATATCGAGGAGGGAGTATGGTGTTGGAACATATCCAGGGTGATTTCTTCATTGTTGCAGCATCACTGTTCAGTTCTGTAGTAACTGTATTACTGTGTGTTCTGAATCAATAAACCTGTTGAGAACAAACCGCTCTGCAGGTGTCAGAAACTCAGTGTTTTCAGGAATACAAAACCCACAGATGGTGAATCGATGTCTTTGTTTACCTCTGCAGCTGCTTTCATTATATAATCCATGAAACACAATATTTAGGCTACTGAAAGAAAAACTGGCAAGTGGGAAAAGTTTCTGCACATTTCATCAGATGCAATTTCTTTGTTTTAATTTGCTAAGCTTTCAGTCTGTGATTACCTTCATCAGAGAAGGTGCACTTGGTAAGAGACACGTCAACCACAATGAATTAGTGCATTTTCTTTCCCACACTAAGTCTGATCCTCAGTCTTAGTTAGTCAGGCCTGTGACACTGGCACACTGAGTGCCTTATCGACATGCTGAATTGATGATTATTTATGATAGCATACTGTATCTACTCTACACTGTAGTATGTTTTACCTGCTGTATTGAACCTGTATAGTGATAGAGTGAGAGGGGTTGTGCGCTGTAGGAAGATGTTTGGTGGTGGCGCTGATGCACTGTTTTTATTGCCTGCTATATTGGTCCGCTTTTTTGTTTGTTTATTTATTGTAAAAAAAATATTCCGATTTTTCCCGCAGCTATGGTTGTGAGGTTTATTAGTTAACTATTTGTTTACCAGAAGTGATTTCCTATTATTTGCGTTGATGTGGTGAACAAGGGATGACAACAAGGTGTAATTGAAATTCCTTGGACAGTGACAGCCATCTGAACAGCCTGACTCTGGCCTTACCCCTGCAGCTCTCTCTCCCTGCTTATCGCTGGAATGTAATTATCAGTCACTGAATGATAGATAAAGTCACTTTTCTAGGGTTGTGTTGTTGTAATGTGGCATGGTGTTGTGGTGTGAGTAGAGCAGTGGCGGTCATGAAATTTGTCAGACAGTTATTGTCATGCAAATTACTGCCGGTCTCATTGTAATTGCCCGTTAATTAACAAAAACATGTTTAGCATCTCCAGGCCTCCACGCATACAAGCCACAGATGTGTGCCTTTGGAACATCTACAGTACATTTGAAAAAGTATAATACATCCAAACACCATCACAATAAATCCATAATTTATTTTAGGCATGTCTAAAGAAACAATATGATATGAAGAAAATGTATTTCAGATGAACGGAATATGAGTCGGCCTGTATTGTACTGTATGTTATCTGGCTGAATTCCATGCCATAGGCTGTACATTAAAACAATTACACCAGGCAAGTCAGTTAAGAACAAATTCGTATTTACAATGACGTCCTACACCGGCCAAACCCAGATGACGCTGGGCCAATTGAGCGCCACCCTATGGGACTTCCAATTATGGCCCGTGGATTCAAACCAGGGTGTCTGTAGTGACGCCTCTAGCACTAAGACGAGGTGCCTTAGTGCTAGCCACTTGGGAGCAGCGGTCTGTAGGCTAGTTCATTTAGCAGACAGGATTTGCTTATAAGTCTGTGCCATTATTTTATATTATAATTATATGGTTTTATTGTAAGAATTCTATAATTGAACTTAGCTGAATAAAATACAAATAATATTTTTCAGGTGCGAGTGCGCATATGAAGTAGCTGTGTTGAGCGTAAAAGTGATCATTTGAAACATGTCCTATACACTAGATTTAGAGTTATATGACTAATTTAGTTGTGAATTATCCAAAATCAAAAAATATATGATGTGACTATAGGCTATTGACTATTTGAAAAAGTTACCAAAAAATATTGAGCTCTGTTCTTTGCCTCAAGCTGCACACCCTGTTCTCTCATGAGGTGATCATATTTCCACCCATCACAGTATTCTCAATTTAATCTTGTTTTTACTAATATGTCAAATTTGGTTTCGATTTAGAATGGTCATTATCAAATGGGTAGGAACAGGGGCAGAACAGGGGCACTCGTATAGCTAATGGAGGCCACTTTCCTGCAGTTTAAATCATGCCTGTTAGGCTACACCGGTTTTATACAGAAAGAACAACTGAGCAATACATTTAGTAAGAGCTGGGATCCTCCTCTTTGCATATACTGTAGAAATGTCTGGGTTTATAAGAACACTTATTTCACTTCACGCTTCAACCACTTTTTGAGGAGCATGCAGCCTCTCGCTGTGCGACAGGTGATATTCCACCTAACTCTGTATGGCAGGTGCTCTCCAACCCTGTTCCTGCAGCTACCCAGTGCTTACTTTGGGAAACCAGGTGAAATATGTTTGGGAACATCAATACAACAAAAATCACAACCAAACATATTTTATTAAACTGGCCCCTATCTTTGCGCGCTCGAGAAAGGAATGAATGGGAGAGAAGAGATTGCTATAAGAATTCCCTATTACTTGGCGATTCAAAATCAAATACAAATTCACTATAATTGTAGGCTAAATCCGTAAGGTGACCTGCACAATCAATGAACCAACAGCATCGCCTAGGCCAATACGTTCTCTCCCAGACTCATGGATAGAAAGCATAGCATACGGTAACCAGTCCCAGTCCATCCAGTATGCATAATAATGCAGTCCACATTCAAAAGCTTCTGCATTGCTTGCTGTTTGTGGTTTTAGGCTGTGTTTCTATACAGCACTTTGTGACATTGGCTGATGTAAATACATTTGATTGAAAGGTGATTACTTGAATTTGTTTAATTTTGGAGTATAGACTAAACCAATTATGTACCAAAGACATCTCAAATAAAAATTTAAAAATGTTTTTTTCTGACATATGTGGGTAGGCTATTAGGCTATATATTGAATAATGGCACAATCATTATTATTATACTTTTTAACATTTTTAATCGTGCTTGGGCTCATATAGGCATATTCGAATGCATAAAAAATACACAGCTGGAAGGTATACAAGCAGGCATACAAACAGCAGGCAAACAATTAGCTTTGATCTACTCAGAAGAATCAAAAGCAGGTGTATTTATGACCCTGGAGAGAGAACAGGGTGCATATAGCTCAGACCCCCACATGCAACACGCACTCTCTCTCTCTCTCTCTCTCTACAAACTGGAAATCCCTCATGAACTCCAGGAGCTTCTTCTTTTTGTTTCTTCAACTATATAATGGATTTAGCCCCTGCCTGACTCATGTCTTTTCATGTCTCTAATTGGATAGAATAACTAATGGCATAGATAGAATGGTAGAATAACTGACTCTCTGGCCAAGAACGACTTGCATCTCGACAGATTTTTGGATCTGTTCTCTCTTCTGTGTAATCCAGATTTCATAATATTCTATGTGAGCTAGCAAGAGGTAGGAGAGAGAGCATCAAATACAATGCATTTGGAAAGTATTCAGACCCCTTGACTTTTTCCACAAATAGTTTTTCCCCCTCATCAAGCTACACACAATACCCGATAATGACGAAGCAAAAACAGGTTTTTAGAAATGTTTGCATATTTGCACATTAAGTCCGGGCTCTGGCTGGGCCACTCAAGGACATTCAGATTTGTCCCGAAGCCACTTTTGCGTTGTCTTGACTGTGTGCTTAGGGATGTTGTCCTGTTGAAGGTGAACCTTCGCCCCAGTCTGAGGTCCTGAGCATCCACACAGCATAATGCTGCCACCACCATGCTTCACCGTAGGGATGGTGCCAGGTTTCCTCCAGATGTGACGCTTAGCGTTCAGGCCAAAGAGTTCAATCTTGGTTTCATCAGACCAGCGAATCTTGTTTCTCATGGTCTGAGAGTCCTTTAGATGCCTTTTGGCAAACTCCAAGCGGGCTGTCATGTGCCTTTTACTGAGGAGTGGATTTCCATCTGGCCACTCTACCATAAAGGCCTGATTGGTGGAGTGCTGCAGAGATGGTTGTCCTTCTGGAAGTTTCTCCCATCTCCACAGAGGAACTCTAGAGCTCTGCCAGAGTGACCATCAGGTTCTTGGTCAAATAAAATCAAATCAAATGTTATTGGTCACATACATATTGTTATCAGATGTTATTGCGAGTGTATGCTTGTGCTTCTAGTTCTGACAGTGCAGCAATATCTAACATGTAATCTAACAATTCCACAAAAACTACCTAATACACAGAAATCTAAGTAAAGGAATGGAATAAGAATATATACATAAGTATATGGATGAGCAATGACAGAGCGGCATAGGCAAGTTGCAATTGATGGTATAAAATACAGTACAGTATATACTGTACATATGACATGAGTAATGCAAGACATGGAAACATTATTAAAGTGGCATTATTAAAATGACTAGTGATCCATTTATTAAAGTGGCCAATGACTTCAAGTCTGTATGTAGGCAGCAGCCTCTCTATGTTAGTGATGGCTGTTTAACAGTCTGATGGCCTTGAGATAGAAGCTGTTTTTCAGTCTCTCGATCCCAGCTTTGATGCACCTGTACTGACCTCGCCTTCTGGGTGGTAGCGGGGTGAAAAGGCAGTGGCTTGGGTGGTTGTTGTTCTTGATGATCTTCTTGGCCTTCCTGTGACATCAGGTGCTGTAGGTGTCCTGCCGTACCAGGCGGTGATACAGCCTTACAGGATGCTCTCAATTGTGCACCTGTAAAAGTTTGTGAGGGTTTTAGGTGACAAGCCAAATTTATTCAGCCTCCTGAGGTTGAGTAGGCGCTGTTGTACCTTCTTCACCACACTGTCTGTGTGGGAGGACCATTTCAGTCCTCCCTGACCGTGGCCCTTCTCCCACGATTGCTCAATCTGGCCGGGCAGCCAGCTCTAGGAGGAGTCTTGGTGTTTCTTCCATATAAGAATGATGGAGGCCACTGTGTTCTTGGGGACCTTCAATGCAGCAGAAATTTGTTAGTACCCTTCCCCAGATCTGTGCCTCGACACAATCCTGTCTCAGAGCTTCTTCGATCTCATGGTTGGGTTTTTGCTCTGACATGCACTGTCAGAATTTACCACAGGTAATAAAGTTAAAGTTGTGGAAACATCTCAAGGATGGAAACAAGATGCACCTAGGTCAATTTCTAGTCTCATAGCAAAAGTTCTGAATACTTATGTAAAAAAGGTATTTCTGTTTTTTATTTTTAATACATTTGCTAAAAAAAATACAAATATGTTTTGTTATTGTGGGATATTGTGTGTAGATTGCTGAGGAGTTGTTTTTATTTAATCAATTTTAGAATAAGGCTGTAATGTAACAAAATGTGGAAAAAGTCAAGGGGTTTGAATACTTTTCGAAGGCACTGTATGTCTTTAACACCTTTCTCTGTAGATGAGCGTCACTGGGTAGTGAACACTACCAGGCTACCATCTGTCCTCCTTCAAGGTGTTCACTCTCCACTGATCTTGGGGTGCTGCTAGTCTGTGGAAGCCAGCTAATGTGTTAGTTAGATGGAAGAGAGCTCTCTATATCTCCCCCTTCCCGTCTCTCACTCTCTATCTCTCCAGTGTCGGTTCGACACTTAACAGTGGCACTCCTGTCTTCTTGTCTTCCAGATGGATCCCGTGCAGAAAGCTGTAATAAACCACACATTTGGGGTCCCCATCCCTCTGAAGAAAAAACAAGTGATTTCCTGTAACATCTGTCAACTACGCTTCAACTCAGATGTAAGTACAGAACAAGACACCCTCTGGAAAAGAGACAGTGTGATAACGTGTGACTATGTACAGTACGTCATTATTTATTTTGTATCTTTTTCTTGTAGAAAAATGTACTAATACATTCAGGAGAAAGTTCAGATAAAATGATTCATACAGTATAGAGTAGTAGTAAAAAGCATTCAGATGAAATATTACATTAAAACAGGATCAACCCCATGAAAAAGACTTCTTACTTCTTCATCCAAATTACAAAATGACACATTGGTTTCCTTACCATGTAAGCAGTCTATGGCATGATCCATTTCCTTACCATGTAAGCAGTCTATGGCATGATCCATTTCCTTACCATGTAAGCAGTCTATGGCATGATCCATTTCCTTACCATGTAAGCAGTCTATGGTATAATCCATTATTTGGTTTAGTTTCCCTGACACATCCCATTCAAGTCATGGTACCAGTATTAGCATTTTTTGCGCATCATGTCCACATCATCCGAAAGTATCTCAAATTTAATGTGAAGCTCAACAAATATAAGTTACTTTGTTGAGCTTCACAGTTAATTTTAGATACTTTCGGATGATTTTAACATGATGCGCGAAAAGTGGTAAAATCAGTACCATAACTTGAATGGGATTTGTGCCACAAATGCTAAAACATTAGAATGGATTGCTGTCATACCTTGTCCATAGACTGCTTACAGGGTGAGGAAACCAATGTGTCATTTGGGTAAACTATCCCTTTAAACATAAGTGAAGGCATATCTTCAGCCTAATTAAGTCAGACATACTGTATATAAATATCTGAGATTTTGAATAATAAAGAAGTAAAAAATAATAATGTACTGTAATGTAGTGTATATCCTTTGGGTCAAGCTAAGAGGACATATTAGTTTACAAGCTGTTGACTGCCCATTACTTGTTTCAATGGCTGCTGTAGTATAGTAGTTGTGCCTCCAATCGTCTTACAAGTCTGTATTCCCCTTCCAATCAATCAATCAATGGCCAATCCTGAAAGCGGTTTGAACACAGCTGATGACGCATTGTGTACAAAATGGTTCAAAGTTGTTTTGTAGTGCAGACCAGACTAGTACTGGAAAGGTGGATATTTTTTGACAAGGTAGACCACAGTATGGGCTATTATAGAGAGACTGTTGTAATCTATAATAGCCCATACTCTGTTGTGCCTGACAGTACAGATGGCTAGTTTTAGTTTAGACACAACCGAATCAGTAGAGACTGGTGACTTGAAAAATTGAGGAGGATGGGAGACCAACTGTATAACTGTGTAACGCACAGAGATGACAACGTGTGTTTCAAAACTCGTCAAAGACTAATTCTTTTAACCTAAAGCATTTAATAAATGCATTTATGGTACAATATTATGGGGAATGGGAATGAGAGGGCTACATACACTGTGTGTGGGAAAGGGATCACAGCAGTGATTGAATGAGGTAATGAGGCATGAGTTGAGGTGTTCAGAGGCTTGACCAGTGCAGGGCAGGATTTGACTGGGAAGACAAAAAACAATAACACAACACTCTACACAATTAGACAAAAGAGCTAAGAATGAGTTAATCCAAGCAAGGAGTAAAATCATTGCTGTGTAATAATGTGATTGTGTATGTGATCGACTCCACATACAGGAATGAGAGAACATTTATAGCGGTACTCAGTGCTGGGAGGAGAAACATTCAATGTGCCAGTGGATGAGTGGGCACATGAGACAGGGCTTCAGTTCATGTCAGGAGAAAGTTGACAAAGGTCGTGGAGTGGAGTGGAGTAGTCATCCCCTCTGAATCAGGGAACAGGAGGGGACTTAGCGGTAAATACAAATAGCAGATACATTCCATTACAGCTGCTCCATCGTAGGTTTGGACGACAAGTTTCTCTATGAACTTAAACTCAGATATCTCAAAATGCATAAAGTCAACCACAGACTGCACATCTCACCCACTTGACACATTAAAGTATCCCAAGAAACGTTACTGAATAAAGCCTTGATTCATCCACATACCTGACGATAACTGACAACTGCAAGCAGACAGGTGGCACCATAGGTCCCAGAGCGGTGGGGCAATTTTTATCCCCTGGGGCCTGGAGTTTTTCCTTATATGTTAACCTAACTAGGAAAATTCTGGACACTATAAGGTATGCCAGTGATGAATCAGTTGTTAAAAGGTTATATATGGGCTTTGATGGAACCACTTTTTCCTAATCAGGTCACATGATTTTTAAAAACTCCTGATAAAACTCCTAGCCCTGGGGGGATGAAAACCCTGTCAAACTGCAGCTACCTTATATTTGTTCATATTAATTATATTTAGACTAGATTAGCAGGGGGATTTTCTCTACCCAGACACATAGACAACAACTGATAGACAATATAACTCACAGGGCTGAGCTTGCTTTATGCATGTTTGCATCATGCAGGCTTATGCAACTGTAGGGCTTACAAAACATTTACTCACATCAGTCATCACTATTATGTTGATTCATTCATTCCAGTTAATCATTATGGATTAAAAACGTATAGGCAGCCTAGCCAGCCCAATTTTGAATATGAACTCAATTTGATCACATTTTCTCCTGACACTCAAATGCACTACAAATACATAATGTTACCAATTAGTTTACCCTGACCAGATGGACAGGGCACATAGGCTGTATGCAGCTGCTCTTATTAATAGCCTACAGTTGATCAGTCTGAAAAATAGTCTCGTTTTCATCCCATACAGTGTGTCAGATCTCTAATGTTTAAGTGTAGCCTAGGCTGATGCAACATTTATATCATGAGTTTTTGCTTGTGTCTCTCCGGAGTGATTATGTGTTATCATCTTTGCTAAATAAATAACCGGTGGAGGAAAGTGGAAAGCCTAACAGGCTGACTACACCGCTCGCGTCGCATGCTAAAAATACATTTAGAAATCTATATTATTCAATTGTTACACCCACACTGCTCACGCGTGCCAACGAGCATCTGCGTTGCCAAGGGCTAAAATAGAAGTCAGGTCTTTTTGTGATGCAGATCGCGCTGCAAGTCCTGCCTCTCCCATCTCCTCATTGGTTTATAGAAGCAGATACCCAAGTGCCAATCTCCTCATTGGTTATACCCACGTGGGTGACTGAAAGACGAACGAGGTCAGTGGGGATAATGCACCTAATTTATGAAAGTTGCCAATCGCAATATAAAGTCAAGAGAAGAAAAGGCCTGGATGGAGGAGAGATGACTAGAAACGATTCGGTTGACCATTTTATGTGTCGATTAATTGTCGGAGTAGAGGACCTTATACATTTAATGTAAAATAACAACTCAATGTTTATATCCCAGGACAAATTAGCTAGCAACAGCAAGCTAGCTAAATAGGGAAAATTAGCTAGCAAGTGCAAGCTAGCTAGCTAAATTGCCATAAATACTTAATGCTTTTCGACCATGTCCTTGTGTCCTCTAAAAGCAAATGATTGCATGCCCAAAAACGAAGGCAAGGCCAGCAATACAGACGGCTTGATGAAAGGCTCCCTGTTAACCAGCTATACTTTTGATACCAGTTGTTATTGAACACCCTCACCTTTCATCCTTCTTCATGAAACTGATCTCAGGCAAAGGTCGAGCCTCACTTTTAATTCTCACCTTTTCTGTGTACCCCAGAGAATGTAAGGGGTTCTTCAACAAAAAGTCCACAATATTTTAGGGCAGCATTGGCCATTCTGCCGCAGAAAACTGCACACTCACGCTGGTAGCTATCTAGCTACTGGAGATAGCAAGGAACATTTTTATAAATTGCACTAAATGGACACAAAAATAAAGTTCTAAAACCAAGAAAACTATTTATAATATACCTCCTCAGCCTCCTGTAATTTTATTAAATTTGGTTTTTATTGAATAATATCCCAAAAATGCTCAACTATCACTTTTCACTTAATCTGTGGCACAATCCCAATACCACTCAATAGGTTAATTCTCTGACCATAATTATATGATTGGATGGACACCATGTCAGTTCATACTGCAAAAGCTTTGATTGGTTGGAGGATATCCTCCGGGGTTGGACATAATTACCATGAATGTCTATGGAAGGGGGTGAGGCCTACGAGCCTCCTAGGTTTTGAATTGAAGTCAATATAGCCAGAGGAGGACAGACGCTAGATGTCCTCTGGCTGCACAATGGTGCTACCCCATACAGTGCTGTTGAAGTTACTGTAGACATTAATTGCAAAACAGTGTTATTTAATCAATTATTTGATGACATAATATATTTAAAGTTTTATCTAAAAACGATAACATTTTTACTCTTTTTATTTTTATGAAATTTCACTGAGGAGGATGGTCCTCCCCTTCCTCCTCTGAGGAGCCTCCACTGGACATTACATAGCCTTCTGTGTGACCATTCTGTTTGAGCTCTGTTGTACCCGACAGCGCAGGAGGATATTTTTAATTTAGACAACCACCGTGTGTCCTACTGTGCGGCCAGACTGTGGTAGTCTAGCCTTGTTTATACCTGGTTCTAACATGCATATTTTTTCCTGATCTTGTCCACATTCTGATCGTGCCCACATTTTTAGACTGGTGTAGATGATTAAAAGGTGCATTATGAACTGTTTGTGATCAGATCTTATAAGTGTAAATGGGAAAGATCAGCACAAGATGAGGACGAAGGACACATGTTAGCAGCAGGTATAAACAGGGCTTCTGTAGTATCCCATTGGAAAAGTGTTGAAGACCAAATAGTACAGATGGACACAACCAAACAAGGCCTATTATGTAGTATCCCATGACAGACAAAACATTTTAATCTACGAACTGTCCAGAACACAGGAGATTTGGTTCTGTGTGGCCAGTCTGTTGTGGTCTGTTCTCCCCCCATAGGGAAGTGGTAATTACTTCCTGTATTGCCATGTTGTTTCCCTCTGCTGGCCTTGATTAAGGTATTATAATGGGAGATTAATGATATTGTGGTGGCAGAGAGCCCAGTCTGATAGAGGGGTCCCACTGTGAAAAGTAATTGAGGAAAGGTTTCCTCAAAGCGATGAAACAAGACACAGGGTTTATCCCCAATGGCGTCCTATGCCATATAAAGTAGATTACTTTTGTCCAGGGCCCATAGGGCTTGTTCAAAAAGAATAAAGACATTTCAAATGTCATATGTACAGATGAAGTCAGAAGTTTACATACACTTAGGTTGGAGTCATTAAAACGTGAGTCAATTAGGTCAGTTAGGATCACCACTTTATTTTAAGAATGTGAAATGTCAGAATAATAGTATGGAGAATTATTTATTTCAGCTTTTATTTCTTTAATCACATTCCCAGTGGATCAGAAGTTTACATACACTCAATTAGAGCTGAGCTGGTGTAACTGAGTCAGGTTTGTAGGCCTCCTTGCTTGCACACGCTTTTTCAGTTCTGCCCACAAATGTTCTATAGGCTTGAGGTCAGGGCTTTGTGATGGCCACTCTAATAACTTGACTTTGTTGTCCCTAAGCCATTTTGCCACAACTTTGGAAGTATGCTTGGGGTCATTGTCCATTTGGAAGACCCATTTGCGACCAAGACTGATGTCTTGAGATGTTGCTTCAATATATCCACATAATTTGTTATTGTGATACAGTGAATTTAAGTGAAATAATCTGTTTGTAAACAATTGTTGGAAAAAATGACTTGTGTCATGCACAAAGTAGATGTCCTAACCGACGTGCCAAAACTATAGTTTGTTAGCAAGAAGTTTGTGGAGTGGTTGAAAAATGAGTTTCAATGACTCCAACCTATGTTTTATTTACTTAACCAGGTAGGCTAGTTGAGAACAAGTTCTCATTTACAACTGCCACCTGGCCAAGATAAAGCACAGCAGTTCGACACATACTACAGAGTTACACATGGAATAAACAAACATACAGTCAATAATACAGTAGAAAAAAGAAAAATCTATATAGTGAGTGGAAATGAGGTAAGATAAGGTAAGGCAATAAATAGGCCATGGTGGCGAAGTAATTACAATATAGCAATTAGACACTTGTCACGCCCTGGCCATAGAGAGGCTTTTATTCTCTATTTTGGTTAGGCCAGGGTGCGACTAGGATAGGCATTCTAGGTTCTTTATTTCTTTGTTTTCTATTTCTTGTTTTTGGCCGAGTGTGGTTCCCAATCAGAGGCAGATATCGTTGTCTCTGATTGGGAGTCATACTTTGGCAGCCTTTTTCCCACTTGTGTTTTGTGGGTAGTTTTTTTCTGTTTAGTGTCTGCACCTGACAGAACTGTTTCGTTTTTTTCAATTTGTTATTTTTGTTCGAGTGTTTTTGAGTAATAAAGAATCATGAACACTTACCACGCTGCGTTTTGGTCCGATCCTCATCCCGACGAGAGCCGTGACAACACTGGAATGGTAGATGTGCAGAAGATGAATGTGCAAGTAGAGATCCTGGGGTGCAAAGGAGCAAGATAAATAAATAAATAAATACAGTATGGGGATGAGGTAGTTGGATGGGCTGTTTACAGATGGGCTATGTACAGGTGCAGTGATCTGTGAGCTGCTCTGACAGCTGGTGCTTAAAGCTGGTGAGGGAGATATGGGTCTCGGGCTTCAGTGATTTTTGCAGTTTGTTCCAGTCATTGGCAGCAGAGAACTGGAAGGAAAGGCAGCCAAAGAGGAATTGGCTTTGGGGGTGACCAGTGAGATATACCTGCTGGAGCGCGTTCTACGGGTGGGTGCTGCTATGGTGACCAGTGAGCTGAGATAAGGCGGTGCTTTACCTAGCAAAGACTTGTAGATGACCTGGAGTCAGTGGGTTTTGCGATGAGTATGAAGCGATGGTCAGCCAACGAGAGCATACAGGTCGCAGTGGTGGGTAATATATGGGGCTTTGGTGACAATGGATTGCACTGTGATAGACTGCATCCAATTTGTTGAGTAGAGTGTCGGAGGCTATTTTAAAATGACATCGCCGAAGTCGAGGATCGGTAGGATGGTCCGTTTTACGAGGGTATGTTTGGCGGCATGAGTGAAGGATGCCTTGTTGCGAAATAGGAAGCCGATTCTAGATTTAATTTTGGATTGGAGATGCTTAATGTGAGTCTGGAAGGAAAGTTTATAGTCTAGCCAGACACCTAGGTATTTGTAGTTGTCCACATATTCTAAGTCAGAACCGTCCAGAGTAGTGATGCTGGACAGGCGGGCAGGTGCGGGCAGTGATCGGTTGAAGAGCTTGCATTTAGTTTTACTTGCATTTAAGAGCACGGAAGGAGTGTTGTATGGCATTGAAGCTCGTCTGGAGGTTAGTTAAAAGTGTCCAAAGGAGGGCCAGAAGAATACAGAATGGTGATGTCTGCATAGAGGTGGATCAGAGAATCCCCAGCAGCAAGAGCGACATCATTGATGTATACAGAGAAAAGAGTCAGCCCGAGAATTGAACCCTGTGGCACCCCCATAGAGACTGCCAGAGGTCCGGACAACAGGCCCTCCGATTTGACACACTGAACTCTATTAGAGAAGTAGTTGGTGAACCAGGCGAGGAAATCATTTGTGAAACCAAAGCTGTTGAGTCTGCCAATAATAATGTGGTGATTGACAGAGTCGAAAGCCTTGGCCAGGTCGATGAATACTGCTTAACAGTAATGTCTATTATCAATGGCGGTTATGATATCGTTTAGGACCTTGAGCGTCGCTGAGGTGCACCCATGACCAGCTCTGAAATCAGATTGCATAGTGGAGAAGGTACGGTGGGATTTGAAATGGTCGGTAATCTGTTTGTTGACTTGGCTTTTGAAGACCTTAGAAAGGCAGGGTTGAATAGAAATATGTCTGTAGCAATTTGGGTCTAGAGTGTCTCCCCCTTTGCAATTCTCCACTCATTACCTGTATCAACTGCACCTGTTTGAACTCGTTACCTGTATAAAAGACAGCTGTCCACACACTCAATCAAACAGACTCCAACCTCTCCACAATGGCCAAGACAAGAGAGCTGTGTAAGGACATCAGAGATAAAATGGTAGACCTGCACAAGGCTGGGATGGGCTACAGGACAATAGGTAAGCAGCTTGGTGAGATGGCAACAACTGTTGGCGCAATTATTAGAAAATGGAAGAAGTTCAAGATGACGGTCAATCACCCTCGGTCTGGGGCTCCATGCAAGATCTCACCTCGTGGGGCATCAATGATCATAAGGAAGGTGAGGGATCAGCCCAGAACTACACGGCAGGACCTGGTCAATGACCTGAAGAGAGCTGGGACCACAGTCTCAAAGAAAACCATTAGTCCTACTGCTCTCTCTTCGTCTGCCCACGTGTTCTCGCACACCCCGAGAGCTTCTGGTCAGCGGGGTGCTGGCACCGGGATCCTCATCTCTCCCAAGTGGTCATTCTCTCTTTCTCCCCTTACCCATCTGTCTATCGCCTCCTTTGAATTCCATGCTGTCACAGTTACCAGCCCTTTCAAGCTTAACATCCTTATCATTTATCGCCCTCCAGGTTCCCTCGGAGAGTTCATCAATGAGCTTGATGCCTTGATAAGCTCCTTTCCTGAGGACGGCTCACCTCTCACAGTTCTGGGCGACTTTAACCTCCCCACGTCTACCTTTGACTCATTCCTCTCTGCCTCCTTCTTTCCAATCCTCTCCTCTTTTGACCTCACCCTCTCACCTTCCCCCCCTACTCACAAGGCAGGAAATACGCTCGACCTCATCTTTACTAGATGCTGTTCTTCCACTAACCTCATTGCAACTCCCCTCCAAGTCTCCGACCACTACCTTGTATCCTTTTCCCTCACGCTCTCATCCAACACTTCCCACACTGCCCCTACTCGGATGGTATCGCGCCGTCCCAACCTTCGCTCTCTCTCCCCCGCTACTCTCTCCTCTTCCATCCTATCATCTCTTCCCTCTGCTCAAACCTTCTCCAACCTATCTCCTGATTCTGCCTCCTCAACCCTCCTCTCCCCCCTTTCTGCATCCTTTGACTCTCTATGTCCCCTATCCTCCAGGCCGGCTCGGTCCTCCCCTCCCGCTCCGTGGCTCGACGACTCATTGCGAGCTCACAGAACAGGGCTCCGGGCAGCCGAGCGGAAATGGAGGAAAACTCGCCTCCCTGCGGACCTGGCATCCTTTCACTCCCTCCTCTCTACATTTTCCTCTTCTCTCTCTGCTGCTAAAGCCACTTTCTACCACTCTAAATTCCAAGCATCTGCCTCTAACCCTAGGAAGCTCTTTGCCACCTTCTCCTCCCTCCTGAATCCTCCTCCCCCCCTCCTCCCTCTCTGCAGATGACTTCGTCAACCATTTTGAAAAGAAGGTCGACGACATCCGATCCTCGTTTGCTAAGTCAAACGACACCGCTGGTTCTGCTCACACTGCCCTACCCTGTGCTCTGACCTCTTTCTCCCCTCTCTCTCCAGATGAAATCTCGCGTCTTGTGACGGCCGGCCGCCCAACAACCTGCCCGCTTGACCCTATCCCCTCTCTTCTCCAGACCATTTCCAGAGATCTTCTCCCTTACCTCACCTCGCTCATCAACTCATCCCTGACCGCTGGCTACGTCCCTTCCGTCTTCAAGAGAGCGAGAGTTGCACCCCTTCTGAAAAAACCTACACTCGATCCCTCCGATGTCAACAACTACAGACCAGTATCCCTTCTTTCTTTTCTCTCCAAAACTCTTGAACGTGCCGTCCTTGGCCAGCTCTCCCACTATCTCTCTCAGAATGACCTTCTTGATCCATATCAGTCAGGTTTCAAGACTAGTCATTCAACTGAGACTGCTCTTCTCTGTATCACGGAGGCGCTCTGCACTGCTAAAGCTAACTCTCTCTCCTCTGCTCTCATCCTTCTAGACCTATCGGCTGCCTTCGATACTGTGAACCATCAGATCCTCCTCTCCACCCTCTCCGAGTTGGGCATCTCCGGCGCGGCCCACGCTTGGATTGCGTCCTACCTGACAGGTCGCTCCTACCAGGTGGCGTGGCGAGAATCCGTCTCCACACCACGTGCTCTCACCACTGGTGTCCCCCAGGGCTCTGTTCTAGGCCCTCTCCTATTCTCGCTATACACCAAGTCACTTGGCTCTGTCATAACCTCACATGGTCTCTCCTGTCATTGCTATGCAGACGACACACAATTAATCTTCTCCTTTCCCCCTTCTGATGACCAGGTTGCGAATCGCATCTCTGCATGTCTGGCAGACATATCAGTGTGGTTGACGGATCACCACCTCAAGCTGAACCTCGGCAAGACGGAGCTGCTCTTCCTCCCGGGGAAGGACTGCCCGTTCCATGATCTCGCCATCACGGTTGACAACTCCATTGTGTCCTCCTCCCAGAGCGCTAAGAACCTTGGCGTGATCCTGGACAACACCCTGTCGTTCTCAACTAACATCAAGGCGGTGGCCCGTTCCTGTAGGTTCATGCTCTACAACATCCGCAGAGTACGACCCTGCCTCACACAGGAAGCGGCGCAGGTCCTAATACAGGCACTTGTCATCTCCCGTCTGGATTACTGCAACTCGCTGTTGGCTGGGCTCCCTGCCTGTGCCATTAAACCCCTACAACTCATCCAGAACGCCGCAGCCCGTCTGGTGTTCAACCTTCCCAAGTTCTCTCTCACGTCACCCCGCTCCTCCGCTCTCTCCACTGGCTTCCAGTTGAAGCTCGCATCCGCTACAAGACCATGGTGCTTGCCTACGGAGCTGTGAGGGGAACGGCACCTCAGTACCTCCAGGCTCTGATCAGGCCCTACACCCAAACAAGGGCACTGCGTTCATCCACCTCTGGCCTGCTCGCCTCCCTACCACTGAGGAAGTACAGTTCCCGCTCAGCCCAGTCAAAACTGTTCGCTGCTCTGGCCCCCCAATGGTGGAACAAACTCCCTCACGACGCCAGGACAGCGGAGTCAATCACCACCTTCCGGAGACACCTGAAACCCCACCTCTTTAAGGAATACCTAGGATAGGATAAAGTAATCCCTCTCACCCCCTTAAAAGATTTAGATGCACTACTGTTCCACTGGATGTCATAAGGTGAATGCACCAATTTGTAAGTCGCTCTGGATAAGAGCGTCTGCTAAATGACTTAAATGTAAATGTAAATGTAGTAACACACTAAGCCGTCATGGATTAAAATCCTGCAGCGCACGCAAGGTCCCCCTGCTCAAGCCAGTGCATGTCCAGGCCCTTCTGAAGTTTGCCAATGACGATCTGGATGATCCAGAAGAGGAATGAGAGAAGGTCATGTGGTCTGATGAGACAAAAATAGAGCTTTTTGGTCTAAACTCCACTCGCCGTGTTTGGAGGAAGAAGAAGGATGAGTACAACCCCAAGAACACCATCTCAACCGTGAAGCATGGCGGTGGAAACATCATTCTTTGGGGATGCTTTTCTGCAAAGGGGACAGGACGACTGCACCGTATTGAGGGGAGGGTGGATGGGGCCATGTATCGCGAGATCTTGGCCAACAACCTCCTTCCCTCAGTAAGAGCATTGAAGATGGGTCGTGGCTGGGTCTTCCAGCATGACAACGACCCGAAACACACAACCAGGGCAACTAAGGAGTGGCTCCGTAAGAAGCATCTCAAGGTCCTGGAGTGGCCTAGCCAGTCTCCAGACCTGAACCCAATAGAAAATCTTTGGAGGGAGCTGAAAGTCCGTATTGCCCAGTGACAGCCCCAAAACCTGAAGGATCTGTATGGAGGAGTGGGCCAAAATCCCTGCTGCAGTGTGTGCAAACCTGGTCAAGAATTTCAGGAAACGTATGATCTCTATAATTCCAGACAAAGGTTTCTGTACCAAATATTAAGTTCTGCTTTTCTGATGTATCAAATATTTATGTCATGCAATAAAATGCTAATTAATTACTTAACAATCATACAACGTGATTTTCTGGATTTTTGTTTTAGATTCCATCTCTCGCAGTTGAAGTGTACCTATGATAAAAATTACAGACCTCTACATGCTTTGTAAGTAGGAAAACCTGCAAAATCGTGAGTGTATCAAATACTTGTTCTCCCCACTGTATATACGGGAAAAAAACGGGGGGGGGAAACAACAATGTTTACAAGGAACAGGAAGGGACAAGGCAAAAACACACGTCCGACTGCTACGCCATCTTGTATGTAAACTTCCGATTTCAACTGTAAATGCCAGAACCAGACACGGACCTGACACCCTCAGCACACAGGGGGACAAACACTTGCCTGGAGTTGACAGTATTCCCTCCCCCATATGCCCACCGAGGCACAACTATGACAACATAACCAACAAAAACGGGTCACAACGCCTGCAGCTCTGTCGCATCCTGGGTATGTACATAGTCAACGGTAGGCTTTGAGAGGCTCCTATGGTAGGTACACCTATAGCTCTGTTACATCCTGGGTATGTACATAGTCAACGGTAGGCTTTGAGGGGACTCCTATGGTAGGTACACCTATAGCTCTGTTACATCCTGGGTATGTACATAGTAAATGGTAGGCTTTGAGAGGCTCCTATGGTAGGTACACCTATAGCTCTGTTACATCCTGGGTATGTACATAGTAAATGGTAGGCTTTGAGAGGCTCCTATGGTAGGTACACCTATAGCTCTGTTACATCCTGGGTATGTACATAGACAACGGTAGGCTTTGAGAGGCTCCTATGGTAGGTACACCTATAGCTCTGTTACATCCTGGGTATGTACATAGTCAACGGTAGGCTTTGAGGGGACTCCTATGGTAGGTACACCTATAGCTCTGTTACATCCTGGGTATGTACATAGTCAACGGTAGGCTTTGAGAGGCTCCTATGGTAGGTACACCTATAGCTCATCTCTTGGCAGTAGTACTGTAGACTACTTTATCACTGACCTCAACCCAGGTTCTCTCAGAGCGATCACAGTCAGCCCACTGACACCCCTATCAGATCACAGCAAAATCACAGTTTACTTGAACAGAGTGATACTCAGTCATGAGGCATCAAAGCCAAAGGAACTGAGTAATATTAAGAAATGCTATAGATGGAAGGAATGTATTGTGGAAACCTACCAAAAACCGATTAGGCAACAACAAATTCAGTCCCTTTTAGACAATTTCCTGGACAAAACGTTCCACTGTAATAGTGAAGGTGTAAACTTGGCAATATAAAATATATATTTGACCTTTGATAGCTTCCCAAACAAATCTAAAAATTTCAAACAGAAAACCAAAGAATATGAACAATGACAAATGGTTTGATGAAGAATGCAAAAACCTAAAAAAGAAATTGAGAATCCTGTCCAACCAAAAACAGAGACCCAGAAAACCTGAGTCTACGCCTTCACTACGGTGAATCACTAAAACAATACAGAAATACACTACGGAAAAAGGAGGAACAGCACGTCAGAATTCAGCTCAATATAATTGAAGAATCCATAGACTAACCATGTCTGGGAAAATTGGAAGACACTAAACAAACACAAGGAATGATCTATTCAAAATGGAGATGTATGGGTAAACCACTTCTCCAATCATTTTGGCTCTATAACAAAGAACAAACAGCAAAAACATATACATGATCAAATACAAATCTTAGAATCAACTATTAAAGACTTCCAGAGCCCACTGGATTATCCAATCACCTTGAATGAACTACAGGACAAAATACAAAACCCTCCAACCCAAAAGAACCTGTGGTGTTGATGGTATCCTCAATGACATGATAAAATATACAGACAACAAATTCCAATCTGCTATACTTAAACTCTTTAACATCATCCTTAGCTCTGGCATCTTCCCAATATTTTGAAACAAGGATGTCACGCCTTGGTCAATATATTTTGTGTTTTCGTTATATGTTTGGGTAGGCCAGGGTGTGACATGGGTTTATATGTTGTTGTCGTATTGGGGTTTGTAATATTTGGGATCGCGGCTGATTAGGGGTGTGGTAAAGGATTGGCTGCCTGAGGCGATTCCCAATCAGTCAGGTGATTCTTGTTGTCTTGGATTGGGAACCGTATTTAGGCAGCCTCAGTTTCGCTTTGTATTTCGTGGGTGTTTGTTCCTGTCTCTGTGTTGTAGTCACCAGATAGGCTGTAATTAGTTTCACGTTCTGTTTGTTGTTTTGTATTCTGAGTTATTTCATGTACCGCATTTCATTCATTAAAGTCATGAGTAACCAACACGCTGCATTTCGGTCCGACTCTCTTTCCACAAACGAAGAACGCCGTTACAGAAACACCCACCACTCACGGACCGAGCAGCGTGTAAACTGGCAGCGACAGCGACAGCTTCAGCAGCGAAAGGAGGACGTTATGGACGGTAGAGGCATGGAGTATACAACGTGGGAAGAAATCGACAGGTGGGCGGCCGACCCGGAGAGAGTGCAGGAGCCCGCCTGGGATTCGCTTCAGCAGTGCGAAGAGGGCTACAGGCTAATGGAGTCAAAGAGGAAAACACGGCGACGCAGAGCGAAAACCGAAAGTAACGGGGGAGAGCGCAGAGAGAGAGTAGCTGAGTCAGGAGTCAGACCTGAGCCTACTCTCCCTGTTAATCGTGAAGAGCAGTTGCAGTGGGAGAGGCTGCACCACTTGGAGATTTGGACATGGGAGGAGGAATTAGACGGTAAAGGACCCTGGGCTCAACCTGGAGAATATCGCCGTCCCAAGGAAGAAATAGAAGCGGATAAAGCGGAGAGGCGCAGGTATGAGGAGGCAGCACGGCAACGCGGTTGGAAGCCGGAAAAGCAGCCCAAAAAAATGATTGGGGGGGAGGCTAAAAGGGAGTATGTTTATGCCAGGTAGGAGACCTGCGCAAACTCCCTATGCTCACCGTTGGGCTAGAGAGACCGGGCAGGCACCGTGTTATGCTATGGAGCGCACGGTGTTTCCAGTGCGGGTGCAGAGCCAGGTGCGGCACATACCAGCCCTTCCTATTGGCAGGGCTAGAGTGGGCATCGAGCCAGGTAAGCTTGGGCAGGCTCGGTGCTCAAGAGCTCCAGTGCGCCTGCACGGTCCGGTCTATCCAGAGCCACCTCCACACACCAGTCCTCCGGTAGCAGCTCCCCGCACCAGGCTTCCTGTGCGTGTCCTCGATCCAATACCACCAGTTCCAGCACCACGCACCAGGCCTTCAGTGCGCCTCGCCTGTTCTACACAGCCAGAGCCTTCCTTCCCTTCTACGCTGTCGGAGTCTCCTGCTTGTTCAACACAGCCAGAGCCTTCCTTCCCTCCTACGCTGTTGGAGTCTCCCGCCTGTTTAGCGCAGCCAGAGCCTGTCTCCTCTCCTGCGCTGCCGGAGCCTCCCGCTTGTTCAGCGCAGCCAGAGCCTGTTCCTCTCCTGCGCTGTCGGCGTCTCCCGCCAGTTTTGCGCAGCCAGAGCCTTTCTCCTCTCCTGCGCTGCCGGAGTCTCCCATCTGTCCAGCACCGCCAGTGCTCCCAGTCTGCCCAGCGCCGCCAGTGCTCCCAGTCTGCCCAGCGCCGCCAGTGCTCCCAGTCTGCCCAGCGTCGCCAGTCTGCCCAGCGTCGCCAGTCTGCCCAGCGTCGCCAGTCTGCCCAGCGCCGCCAGTGCTCCCAGTCTGCCCAGTCTGCCCAGCGTCGCCAGTCTGCCCAGCATCGCCAGTCTGCCCAGCGTCGCCAGGCTGCCCAGCGCCGCCAGTCTGCCAGGATCCGCCAGAAGTGCCAGTCAGCCAGGATCTGCCAGTCTGCAGAGAGCTGTCAGCCTGCATGGAGCAGTCAGAGCTGTCAGTCTGCATGAAGCAGCCAGAGCTATCAGTCTGTAAGAAGCAGCCAGAGATGTCAGTCTGCATAGAGCAGCTAGATCCGCCAGTCAGCCATGATCTTCTAGATCTGCCAGACAACCAGTCTCTTCCAGATCTGCCCGACAACCAGTCTCTTCCAGATCTGCCAGACAACCAGTCTCTTCCAGATCTGCCAGACAACCAGAATCTTCCAGATCTGCCAGACAACCAGAATCTTCCAGATCTGCTTGTCAACCTGAATCTTCCAGTTCCGCCAGCCAGCCAGGATTTACCGGAGCCTACTACCTGCCTGAGCATCATCTCAGTACTGGGCTGCCTCTCAGTACTGGGATTCCTCTCAGTACTGGGTTTCCCCTCAGTCCCGGGTTTCCCCTCAGTCCCGGGCTGCCCCTCAGTCCCGGGCTGCCTCTGTCCCGAGCTGCCCCTCTGTCCCGAGCTGCCCCTCTGTCCCGAGCTGCCCCTCTGTCCCGAGCTGCCCCTCAGTCACGAGCTGCTCCTCAGTCCAGTGGGGATCTGGGTGAGGACTATTAGGCCATGGTCGGCGGAGAGGGTGGATTATCCCAGGACGCGAAGGGGAGGAACTATGACATTAATGGAGTGGGGTCCACGTCCCGAGCCGGAGCCGCCACCATGGACAGGCGCCCACCCGGACCCTCCCTATGGTTTTGAGGTGCGTCCGGGAGTACGCACCTTAGGGGGGGGGGGGTTCTGTCACGCCTTGGTCAATATATTTTGTGTTTTCGTTATATGTTTGGGTAGGCCAGGGTGTGACATGGGTTTATATGTTGTTGTCGTATTGGGGTTTGTAATATTTGGGATCGCGGCTGATTAGGGGTGTGGTAAAGGATTGGCTGCCTGAGGCGATTCCCAATCAGTCAGGTGATTCTTGTTGTCTTGGATTGGGAACCGTATTTAGGCAGCCTCAGTTTCGCTTTGTATTTCGTGGGTGTTTGTTCCTGTCTCTGTGTTGTAGTCACCAGATAGGCTGTAATTAGTTTCACGTTCTGTTTGTTGTTTTGTATTCTGAGTTATTTCATGTACCGCATTTCATTCATTAAAGTCATGAGTAACCAACACGCTGCATTTCAGTCCGACTCTCTTTCCACAAACGAAGAACGCCGTTACAAAGGACTGATCAACCCAATCCACAAAAGTGGAGACAAATTTGACCCCAATAACTACCGTGGGATATGCGTCCTCCTCTCTGTCCACAATATCATGGGGTTATGCAACTGTAACCAGGGGAAACCTAAAACTACGGAGTGTGCAGGAGAGTCTAAGATGAGGAAAGTTATGTGTTCATTGTGGTTATGAGCAACTGTGAGGGAAATGGGAATTGTGGTCTGGCACACCAGTCCGGTTCCTAGAGGACGGTTGTCTAGGGCATGGACTGGGATAAGGGGTTGTAAAGGGACTAAAATAATGCATAATGATAAGGCAACTGACTAGTTTAGGAAATTGCCTGCAGAACTTGAGTCCACTAGGGCAGGACTCAGTGGTGGGCTAGGATAGTCCAGGAAGGTGACCGGAAGGATGATGGGCTGGGTGGACAGAGAGGAGCAAGGCACGTCCACGCCTACCTGGGGCGGTGCAGGAGCACTCCTCGGCCTGTCGCTTCCTCGCCTGGTTCTCCTTCTGCGACAGGTGTTCCAGGGGAGGTCTGACTCCCCGCAGTAGGAGCAGAGACCCTGTTGACGTTCCCCTCAGTCTCGCTGGAGGTTCCTGGGAGAGACCCGAACCCATAGGATGGGAGACGACGGGAACGCAGGAGATTATCCTGGTGGATGGCCATGGCGATGAGCTGGTCCAGCTTGAGGTCCTCATTGCAACAGGGCCAGATCAGGTCTGGACGTCCGCCTGTAGCCCGCTGCAGAAAACCGTCAACAGGGCCTAGTCGTTCCAGCCAGTGGACGCAGACGTTGTCCTGGACCCCTGGCGTAGACGGAGGAGACGCTCACCTCCCTCTCGGCCCTCTGTAGGGTGGTCGAAAAAGGCACGGAAGAGTTGGGTGAAGCGCTCATAGGACTGCACTTCTGGACCGTCCCTCTCCCAGATGGGAGAGCTCGGCCTGTCAGCACAGAGATCACCAAGGCCAACTTGTACCTCTCAGAGGCTGTCCCGGCATGACGGGCAAGGTGGAGGTCACACTGCAGGAGAAACCCGCTACAGTGAGCTGGGGTGCCATCAAACCACTCTAGGAGGGGCAGGTGGACGTTGCTGATCGGATCAGGTGATGTAGATGGTGGTGGGGTGGCTGGACCGACCGCGGGGAGCTGGGAAGGTGGTGGTGTAGCCTGCAGCTGGCTTACTGTCCGGGGCACCTCATAGTTGCTCCAGGCACGGGTCGTGGTATAAGCTTTGCTCCTATAGCGGAGAGGTCGGGATGTCCTGCTGCTTCCTATTCTCTTGGATCGGTCATTCTGTCACAAGTGTAGAGAGGAGCAGGCAGGAGGCAGTCGCAGGTTTAGAACTACTGAATTTATTAAAGCAACATATATAAAAGCGGGACGAATCCAAATGTGCAAAATAATAAAGTACTCAGGAAATAGTAGGAGAGATTCCTCTCAGGAAAACAAGTAACATTTACAATGACTGACAAATACAAATAACAGAGGGAGTATATATACAGTGATAGAGTGGGGATTGGAACCAGGTGTGTGTAATGATGACGAGACAAGTCCAGGGTTGATGAGTGAAGGGCGTTTGCCAGCAGCAGGTTAGGCAGCAGCTAGATGGCCGGTGATGCCGAATGCCTGAGCTGGACAGGAGGGGGAGCCAGTGCGAAAGCTGATGTGACAGCTACCTGAGCCTGACGAGCCAAACATTATAAATAAAAGAGAGCCGCACACTCTAGGAACTCAAAAGCAAAAAATGAATGAGTGTGCGGCTCTCCTTTATTGTTAACCTCTCTGGGATATGTGGGACAGTAGCGTTCCATCTTGCCAACAGCCAGTGAAAGTGCAGGGCGCCAAATTCAAAACAACAAAAATCTGAGAATTAAAATTCCTCAAGCATACAAGTATTTTACACCATTTTAAAGATACAATTCTCGTTAATCCAGCCACAATGTCTGATTTCAAAAATGCTTTACAGCGAAAGCACTACAAACGATTATGTTAGGTCACCACCAAGTCACAGAAAAACACAGCCATTTTTCCTGCCAAAGAGAGAGTCACAAAAAGCACAAATAGAGATAAAATTAATCACTAACCTTTGATGATCTTCATCAAATGACACTCATAGGACTTCATGTTACACAATACATGTTTTGTTTGATAAAGTGCATATTTATATTTAAAAAATCTCAGTTTACATTGGCGCATTAGGTTCAGTAGTTCTAAAACATGCAGTGATTGTGCAGAGAGCCACATCTATTTACAGAAATACACATTATAAATGTTGATGAAAATACAAGTGTTATACATGGAGTTAGAGATATACTTCTCCTTAATGCAACCGCTGTGTCAGATTTAAAAAAAAAACTTTACGGAAAAAGCCAACCATGCAATAATCTGAGTACAGCGTTCAGACAACAAAGCAGCCAAAAAGATATCTGCCATATTGGGTGGTCATCATTAGTCAGAAATAGCATTATAAATATTAACTTACTTTTGATGATCTTCATCAGAATGCACTCCCAGGAATCGCAGTTCCACAATAAATGTTTGTTTTGTTCGATAATGTCCATCATTTATGTCCAAATAGCTTCTTTTGTTAGGGCGTTCGGTAAACAAATCCAAAAGCGCGTTCAGGTCCAGCCGAAAGTCTGGCGAAAAGTTTAAAAAGTTCCGTTACAGCCCGTAGAAACTTGTCAAACTATGTATAGAATCAATCCTTAGGATGTTTTTATCATACATCTTCAATAATGTTCCAACCGGAGAGTTCCTGTCTGTAGAAAAGCAATGGAACGAGAGCTAACTCTCTCGTAATCACGCCTCAGAACCTGTGGCACTCTGCCAGACACCTGGCTCATTCCTCTCTCATTCGGTCCCACTTCACAGTAGAATCCTCAAACAAAGTTCTAAAGACTGTGGACATCTAGCCTTAGGAAGTGCAACATAACCAATATCTCACTGTATCCACAATAGGGGCTGAGTTAAAAAACTACAAGCCTCAGATTTCCCACTTCCTGGTTGGATTCTTCTCAGGTTTCCGCTTGCCATATGAGTTCTGTTATACTCACAGACATCATTCAAACAGTTTTAGAAACTTCAGAGTGTTTTCTATCCAATACTACTACTAATATGCATATATTAGCATCTGGGATAGAGTAGCAGGCAGTTTACTCTGGGCACCTTATTCATCCAAGCTACTCAATACTGCCCCCCTGTCTGATGAAGACAGCTTGCCTGTCGAAACGTTGGATATTACATTTTTTGCATCTGAGCTCCTAGAGTGTGCGGCTCTCCTTTATTTTTAAGTTTTCTACTCCGCCAGCCAGAACCTCTCCTATATAGGTGTGCGTTTCATTTTCTTCTAGAGCCAAACATTATGGACATTTTATGAGCCCTACATTAAAGACATTTTATGAGTCCAAGCCCAAAAAAAGCCCAAATGATTGTGCCACCATCCAGTACATAGCCTATGGTGACTCCCTGCTTAAAGAAAGAAAAAAATGACGCACGACAGAAAAATATAAAAGGCCATAGAAGTGGCTATTCTGTCTTGGGTAAATAAATGAAACAAGCTTCAGTAGGCTAATACATTTGAGTGTGTACTGGATTAATGTAGTGTATTGTATTATACGGACTGGAATTACGCACCTCGTTCAAACCATGAAGATGGGAGAAAACATGCAATGCTCTGTTTACATATATAATATATATCTAAATCTCGAACAGGATTATTTTGGATTCAATTTGAATGGAGTTGATGGAGAGAGAGAATAACAGAGTGCTCAAGTACGCACTCAGTTGAAGCAATGATACTTGAGTGGTATATTGTTATATAACTCTTCAGCTGCAAATATTTTAAAAAGTATCTTTACAATAAAAAAATTAAGTGACAGATGGAGATGTGTATATTAGACACGCATTCAGTCCTTATATTATCCTACTGTAGCATAGGCTATGCTGCAGCAAATGTAGGCCTACCTGTGACGAGAAAAAAGAGGATAAGATGATAGTTGCATTGTGGACTGCGCTCCATAGCCTACTAAGATGCGCTGTCTGTCCCCAACCTGAGCGTTGATGATGGATCATGCAGATAGCAGAGCGAAGGCCATAGAGAAAGCAGATTTAGAGAGGCATATCATTTAACAGTTCCATTTCACGTCATGCTTTTAATTGTGTTACCTTTTATTTGGTCAATATTTTTCTTAACTCTTCTTGAACTGCACTGTTCGTTAAGGGCTTGTAAGTAAGCATTTCATGGTAAGGTCTACACTTGTTGTATTCGGCGCATGTGACGGATAAAGTTTGATATGATTTAACCCAGTTCCTTCTATTCAACCCTACTCTCACCACTCTGTTAACCTAAAGAGAAGGCCCTGTTGAAGTGTCAGATCGATTTGGCCCTGTGTCACTAACCCTGACACATTTAATATGAAATTAATCCTCTGTCAAACTTATGCCACTCTCTGTACTGTATAAAGGCACAGCATACCTGTTCTTGTTATTCTTTTGTTGGTCATAACACACAGGAATTATTTGGGCCCAGTACATTGAAGGTGATGTGCATTGGGATTTCCTATGCACTCGTCATCACACATTGGAGGAAATAGAAAGTGCTTTAAGTAAAGCCTTGGTCTGTCTCCCAAATGGCACCCTAATCCAAATATAGTACACTACTTATGGCCAGAGCCCTATGGGCCCTGTTTTGAAAAAGGTGCACTATAAAGGGAACATGGTGCTATTTGGAATGCCCTCTTGGATTAGATAACAAAGTGGCTTAAAGGAAACATGATTACCCACACTGTACTTTCTTCTGATGGTGTTACATTAAAACCTCATGTCCTCTTAGTACTGTCACTCTGGTGGTTGTCTGCCTTGTTGCTTATGCAGTGCAGGAAAGACTGATGTCTCAAGCAGGGCTCATTAAAGCACCAACGCCTCTCCATCCCCATCCTGCTGCTGCTGTGAGTGTAAAACTGAGGAGTGTAATTTAAGACCTTGTATTATTCGGAGTGCTGTAGCTGTAGCTGTTATAGCGTCTCTGTGTCATCCAATCCTGGAGCCAGAGGGGCAACGAGAGGAGAGGAGCAGACGCCTACGGGCGCCGGAGCACCTCCATGATGAGATTCTAATGGAGTTTCAAGTGAGGAACAATTTCTCATAGTGTCTGTCCCAAATGGCACCCAATTCCCTGCCTAGTACACTACTTTTGGTCAACGCCCTATGGTGCAGTATATGTGAGTACGGTGCAATTTGGGATGCAGCCACAGAGCTTTTGTTTCCAGCTAAGGAGCGATATAATTATACAATAGAATGAGAAAACAGCTGTTAAATATACAGTACTGTTCTGTATTCAGGAAGGCCTGTCGCTAGGTAACCGTGTAGTGAGCACACAGCACAGCAAATAAAATGCACTCACTAGGGGTGCATTGGTAAATTCACTCTGGCTATCTACTCCGATTTCAGAACACTTGTCTAAGAGAGCAGAATTACTGATGAATATGACCGGTGTCAGTAAACATCGGCAAAACATTTTTTATTAAATTGTTGCCAGCAGCACAGTTACAGTCACCAATGCTGTAGATAACACGAAAACATCTTGAAATATTAAGAGTAAACTGTTCACAAGTTTTTTTATTGCTTAAATGGAAAGGCATTTAGAATTGCCACCATCTTTAAACCCAATTTATTATATATTTAAGATACATTGTCACCTGACAATGTTTACAGTGTGGTAGCTATCTCTGATGTTTGTTAGGTTTTTAGTGGATTGTTATTGTATTTCACATCAAGCCTTGCTACCCTTTAAGTACATTTTTGACCCTGAATACACAGATTTAGAAATTGAGTTTAGGCCTATTACGTTTCCATACAAGCTTAGTTAGCCCTTATATTATGACTGTAAAAGAACATTCAAGTCAAAGTCTGTGGTACTTAACATCCTCAATTACAGATGTAGGATCTGAATTGGAGCAGTTTTCTACAGCAGAAAAATAATCTTACTGCAACAGGAAATGTAAATTACTGTGTGGATTATAATTCATGGACATTTCTGTAGGGGTTGATACATTTTCCATAAGGGAAAATCAAGTCTGAAATTTCAAAGTGTAAATCCCAAACTTTTTAAACCTCAACAACACTAGAAGTTTGACATTTCCTGCATTTCAGAAATGTTCTCCTGCAACAGTGTAATCAAATGAAGATTCTACATCTGTAGGACATTTTATGAGCCAGAGGTTTAGGCAGCGTCTGAAATGGTACCCTAAACTCTTCATAGTCAACACTTTATAGGGAATAAGGTGCCATTTGGGACACACATTTAGAAATTACTCATATTAGTAAGGGCTTCTGATTAATGTGTCCAGCAGTGGTTTATGTGCAGCCTCTATAAAATAAATATGTCTTTTTTATTTAATGAATCATTTTAATTGAGTAGTTATGCTTGAGGTTAAACCCATAGGCAAACTGACAGGTTTATAAAATATTTATATATTCTGTTTTTTTCCTTACTTTGTTAAAGAGCCTTTCGATGCAGTATTTTGCAATAGAAATTAAACATGAACAGATTGGCTACCAACTTTACTGACATAACCCTATCTAGACTACACTCACCAGTATGTTGCACCATGTTCCTTTTTAGTTCTCTACCAACTTTACTGACATAACCCTATCTAGACTACACTCACCAGTATGTTGCACCATGTTCCTTTTTAGTTCTCTACCAACTTTACTGACATAACCCTATCTAGACTACACTCACCAGTATGTTGCACCATGTTCCTTTTTAGTTCTCTACCAACTTTACTGACATAACCCTATCTAGACTACACTCACCAGTATGCTGCACCATGTTCCTTTTTAGTTCTCTACCAACTTTACTGACATAACCCTATCTAGACTACACTCACCAGTATGTTGCACCATGTTCCTTTTTAGTTCTCTACCAACTTTACTGACATAACCCTATCTAGACTACACTCACCAGTATGTTGCACCATGTTCCTTTTTAGTTCTTTACCAACTTTACTGACATAACCCTATCTAGACTACACTCACCAGTATGTTGCACCATGTTCCTTTTTAGTTCTTTACCAACTTTACTGACATAACCCTATCTAGAATACACTCACCAGTATGTTGCACCATGTTCCTTTTTAGTTCTCTACCAACTTTACTGACATAACCCTATCTAGACTACACTCACCAGTATGTTGCACCATGTTCCTTTTTAGTTCTCTACCAACTTTACTGACATAACCCTATCTAGACTACACTCACCAGTATGCTGCACCATGTTCCTTTTTAGTTCTCTACCAACTTTACTGACATAACCCTATCTAGACTACACTCACCAGTATGTTGCACCATGTTCCTTTTTAGTTCTCCCGCTGTTGTTTCAGATTGGTTACTGGTAGTTGAAGAAACTTAGAGAGAAGGAGAGAGAATATCATAAGAAGTGTATGTTTGAAGTCGGACCAATATTAAATTAGTACAGTTAAGCTTCAGGGAAGAGAGAAGACATGAATATAATGGTCAGTACCTCTTGATGATACCCTGACATCTTTTCCTCAACCATTTTGGGCTAAATTGAAGAGACAGATACATATAATCGAGATGAAAGCAAAGCAGCCAGGCAGGCTAAAGCAAACACTTAAAGTATTTGAAAGTTTTCAATAGTAGTTGAACCCATGTCTGCTAGTAGTATTACTGCTGCTGGGTATTGTCAGTGTAAAGATTGCTTAATGTTGTGTGTTGGTGCTTTGCCTCCTACATTAACATGATTACCAAGGCCAAGGAGAGCATTAGAAGAGTTAAAGGTAACAAGATAAGTGGAGGAGGCTGGAAAACGAGAGGTGATACCTACGTCCCAAATGGCACCCTATTCTCTGTAGAGTGCACTATTTTTCACCAGGGCCCGTAGGACTCTGTTCAAAGGTAGTGCACTATGTAGGGAATAGGGTGCCGTTTGGGACATATACAACGTCTTTCTGTCCTTGTTTCAGAGGTTTCCTTCCCGTGAGCAATTCATTTTAATTAGCTATGATTAATTTAGTGGGTGTTTCTTAACACTTAACAGGATGATATTTGGTTTCTGAGGAAAACATAGTGGAGTAAAAAAAGACCCAAACGCCAGGCCACTCCAGATTAAGCCTATCTTTAAAGATCCAATGTATCCATTTTTATCTCAATATCAAATCATTTCTGGGTAACAATTAGGTACCTTACTGTGATTGTTTTCAATTAACATTTTCTGGGAGTGGGATGAGTGGAGAGGGGAAAATGGACAACTAGCGAGGTTGGGAACTGTCTTTCTTATTGACCTATTAGGCCTAATTTACTACATTTACCACCGTTGATGTCACCAGGCAGGCCAAAACTCCATCCCAACAAATCAGGCTGAAATGTCAAGCGATCTTTTCAAAGTGCTCTTACACTAAAAGGGGTTTATCATAATTTTCACAATTTCACAGTATTATTCCAACCTCATAGTGTGGGAATATAAAACATAGGAAAACTGTGCCACAACACAGCATCTGCTCCTCAATTATAGCCTCAATGGGTCTGGGAAAGAAACAGACAAACACACCAATAATATATCCCACGTAGAGAAACCAAGTTTCAAGTGTATGTTTTTATGTGTAATGCATACTCACTGGAGTTCTCATCATAATGAATATGTCCAGATTAGTTGTTGCTGAAAGCCCAACTTAACTAGGCCACAACACCACACACATCTGCCGACCCTATCTAGTTGCCTCACTAAGAGTGGAAAAGAAAACAGCTATAATACCATAACACACTGCAAATGTAGAAATCATCGCACATTCTTTTTTCAATTAACTTTTATTAAGTCTATCAGGTTTTATTTTATATTTATTTGGTCAAGCAGTAACAGTTATTGAGTAACCAATACGTGTTTAGATTGACATGGAGCCTGCCAGGGCTAAAGTCTACACCAATATTACAGTATCTAGACCAACAGTTTTTGGGAAGGAGTTATGGCACCAAGGTGTGGTTAGATGACTGGATATGCTCTGTGACTGTGACAGTGGTGAACTGAGAGAGAAAGGTATAAGTTGTGACAGCTGGCGTGAAAACCTGAACACTCATAGTGCATAATTGGCTGATTCATCTTAGATAGTCAGTGATTCAGTCTGGGGATATAGGGCTGCACACATACACACACACACACACACAAACACACATACACACACACAAACACACATACACCCACCCACACACACACACACACACACACACACACACACACACACACACACACACACACAGCAAAGGCATCCGGAAGCCACTGCAGTACAGGAGTGAGTGTGTCATGAGCATGCAAGGAAAGCAGCAGTACTGCAGAACAGAACAGTCATAGGATAGCTGTCACTGACTATTTAGCAGTACCATGTAGGAAACATGGACTAGACAGGCGTGGGGGGAACAATGTAGTGAAGCAGACAGGAAAATAGAGAAAGAAAGAGAGGGGGAGGGAGGGATGGAGGGGGAGTGGAGGGTGGGGGGGTTTGGAAGAGAGGGTATGATAAGTGAAAAAGAATGGGGGTGCGTGATGCAGAGAGCGAGAGAGAGACAGAGAGGCAGAGAGAGAGAGGGGTGCAGAGAGAGCAAGAGTGCAAGAAAGAGAGAGAGAGAGAAATGCTGAGAAAGAGGTTGGTTTTCAAGAGCATCGGGCCAACTCCATTCATGAGACTGGCGCTCAGCCCTCAAGCTATAAATGTCTCAATAAAATCTGTCTGCTACTCCTCAGATTGCTGACATAATGTACTGTATATTGAACCTCAGGTGTCTGTAATGGAGAACAAACGCAAACACTAGTCATTGTGATCCAAAGACAGGTTGTAATAGTGTGCCAGTGTGTTTCTCTCTTAGACAGCACTATGTGTACAATAGATGAGCATAGCCTGGAGGAGCAGCTGTTGAGTAATACACTGATATCATTAACATCACCACCTACTAAAGGTAGCAAAAGAAAGGTGTTTACAATACTGTATGTTAGCCTTTTTTCCATGTGTACTCACTTCTTGTACTCCAATCAGGAATTTGATGCCATTGACAACTACAGTACATCTACTGTAGGTAACAGACAGGTTTACTCGCTCTCTGTATTGACAGTATATTAGCCTTTTTCTAGTGTGTACTCTCATCTGGTACTCTTTCAGTTGTTAATTATCTTATCTTTGCAAAATATCTATTATTAAAGGATCGTTCCACTATATCTATTCATAAATGCTTTCTTAGAAAAAAATATGAGAATGAGGTGAAAATAACACTTATCAGGAAAGCAGATCTTTAAACCCTTCTCTCATTCATACACACACCATATCCCACACACACACACACACACACACACACACACACACACACACACACACACACACACACACACACACACAGTGTTCCATCTGACTTGTGGTCACCCCGGGAAGTATGGGTGAATCATCTTGTTTACATCCCCAATGGCACCCTATTCTCTATATAGTGCACTACTTTTGACCAGGGCCCATAGGGTGCCATTGGGGATGCAACACTTGAGTCACAGCAATAATCTAATTTCACAAGTGACTCATGTGCTCACAACTCAATGACTTTCTCGAAAGATAATTCTTACTCCTGGTTGGAGGTTCTGAATTTCCATGGATACCTATGGGTTTTCTGTAAATGTTATAAGCACAGGGATATCTTCACTTCAGTTTGCATCCTCAAATTATGCAACTTGGTTTGAGAGCAAGGTAGCGGCAGTAATCCTTTCCTATAGCCACAGGGATTTGAAAGATATACGTGTGATGACTAGGATCATATACCTTTAAAAGTAATTGAGGCCGTAGTCTTCCATCTCATAGAAGAGGATCATGGTTCAAGAAAAATGCCATGACAAATATTGTATTTGACTAATAATTCAACCGAGGCCCAACAGATTTTTTTCTTGACCGATTTGTCCATCAAAATCAATTTGCAGGGCCTCCCAAGTGGTGCAGCGGTCTAAATCACGGCATTGCAGTGCTAGAGGCATCACTACAGATCGAGGTTTGATCCCGGGCTGTGTCGTAGTCGGCCGTGACCGGGAGATCCATGAGGCAGCACACAATTGGCCCAGCATCGTCCGGGTTAGGGGAGGGTTTGGCCGACTGGGATGTCCTTGTCCCATTGCGCTCTAGCGACTCCTTGTAGTTTTCTCCGACACATTGGGGCGACTAGCTTCCGGGTTAAGCGGGCAGTGTGTCAAGAGCAGTGTGGCTTGGAGGGGTCGTGTTTCGGGAGACGCATGGCTCTCGACCCTTGCCTCTCCTGAGTCCGTATGGGAGTTGCAGCGGTGGGACAAGACTGTAACTACCAATTACAGCGATGGACACTCCTACTCATTCAAGGGTTTTTCTTTATTTTTACTATTTTCCACATTGTAGAACAATAGTGAAGACATCAAAACTATGAAATAACACATGGAAACATGTAGCAACTAAAAAAGTGTTAAACAAATACAAATATACACTTGAGATTTTTCAAAGTAGCCACCCTTTGCCTTGATGACAGCTTTTCACACTCTTGGCATTCTCTCAACCAGCTTCATGAGGAATGCTTTTCCAGCAATCTTGAAGGAGTTTCCAAATATGCTGAACACTTGTTGGCTGCTTTTCCTTCATTCTGCGGTCCAACTCATCCCAAACCATCTCAATTGGGTAAGGTGATTGTGGAGGCTAGGTCATCTGATGCAGCACTCCATCACTCTCATTCTTGTTCAAATAGCCCTTATACAGCCTGGAGGTGTGTTTTGGATCATTGTCCTGTTGAATTTTTTATTTTTTATTTTACCTTTATTTAATTAGGCAAGTCAGTTAAGAACAAATTCTTATTTTAAATGACGGCCTAGGAACAGTGCCTTGTTCAGGGGCAGAACGACAGATTTTTACCATGTCAGCTCGGGGATTTGATCGTCCAACGCTCTAACCACTATGCTACCTGCCACCCACCCCACTAAGCGCAAACCAGATGGGATGGCGTATAATTGCAGAATCCTGTGGTAGCCATGCTGGTTAAGTGTGCCTTGAATTCTAAATAAATCACAGACAGTGTCACCAGCAAAGCATCATCAAACCTCCTCCTCCATGTTTCACGGTGGGAACAACACATGCAGAAATCATCCGTTCATCTACTCTGTGTCTCACAAAGACACGGCAGTTGGAACCACAAATCTCAAATTTGGACTCATCAGACCAAAGGACAGATTTCCACCGGTCTAATGTCCGTTGCTTGTGTTTCTTGGCTCAAGCAAGTCTCTTCTTCTTATTGGTGTCCTTTAGTAGTGGTTTCTTTGCAACAATTCAACCAAGAAGGCCTGATTCACACAGTCTCCTCTGAACAGTTGATGTTGAAATATGTCTGTTACATATTTCAGGTGTGTCAAACCTTTGACTGGTACTGTATATATATATATATATATAGACATATATTTTCAAATAACTGCCCTTTTTCTGGCACACATTGATATATATATATATATCAATGTGTGCCAGAAAAAGGGCAGTTATTTGAAAATATATGTCTATTTATCATTTCTACATACTTTCTATCTAGTATGCCCCTCCCCCTGTAGTTTACCCACCCCTGAAATACACTGAGTGTACAAACATTAAGACCACCTGCTTTGAACAGGGTATGGTACTAGGTGCCAGGCGCACCGGTTTGCCAGGTGTAAGCTCACTCCACTGCTAGCTTGAAATGTCACGGATGGAGCTAGCTAATTAGATGTTTTTCAATAGCTCAAATGGTTGGTACATTGTCAAGGAGGGCGGTCACGTGTGCTAGCAAGGATCAGGAGGAAGCGGTACTCCCTAAGCAAGCAGAGTGTCTATAATACTCATTCACTAGATTGCATTTAATTTATTTTCTTACCAAGAATACATTTAGTCTAAAGCTCTCTCTCTCTCTCTCTCTCTCACACACACACACACACATATATACACACACACACACACACACACACACACACACACACATACATACACACACACACACACACACACACACACACACACACACACACACACAACTTCCTCCCATCGGCTTTATGAAAATCATAATATCCTGATCCGCTCTACAAATCAAACACTTTCAAGCATCTCTCTCATTTTCCCTCTGATTGGGCCTGCCTATTGAAAGCTGTGTTTTTCCTCGGACTGATTGAAGAGTGTGTGTGTTAAGGTTACTCCCCCAGAGACTTTCAGCTTGTTCTTGTTTAGTCTCTCCTTAACTCTCATTAACACCCATCTCACAACAATGTCCATAAATACCTTCACACAGCACTCTCCCTAAACAGTGTATACTACACATTGTAATAATTTGGTTGTAAACTGGTTTTACAAGGTTTGTGTGTGTGTGTGTGTGCGCCTGCGTGTGTGTGTGTGTGTGTGTGTGTGTGTGTGTGTGTGTGTGTGTGTGTGTGTGTGTGTGTGTGTGTGTGTGTATGCCCCCGCGTGTGTGACTGCAGTCCATGATGTAAGACCCGTTGTGTGAGAAACGAGCCTGATTGCATGGTTCATTTGTTCTCCTTCTAGAGCCAAGCCGAGGCGCACTACAAAGGCAGTAAACATGCCAAGAAGCTCAAAGCACAAGAGAACACCAAGAATAAGCCGCCCAAGAGTTCCCCTCCTCCTCCTACTCTTCCTCCTTCCCTGGACAGTGCAATGAAAAGCACCACCACCACCTCACCCAACTCTGTCATGGCCAGCAACTCTGACAAATCAGGTATATGGAAACCTTTGGTCTTGTATGTCATCCATTCCTCTCCATGATTTAGTCTTGCATGTCATCCATTCCTCTCCATGCTTCAGTCTTCTATGTTATCCATTCCTCTCCATGCTTCAGTCTTGTTTGTCATCCATTCCTCTCCATGCTTCAGTATTGTATGTCATCCATTCCTCTCCATGCTTCAGTCTTGTTTGTCATCCATTCCTCTCCATGCTTCAGTCTTGTATGTCATCCATTCCTCTCCATGCTTCAGTCTTGTTTGTCATCCATTCCTCTCCATGCTTCAGTCTTGTATGTCATCCATTCCTCTCCATGCTTCAGTCTTGTATGTCATCCATTCCTCTCCATGCTTCATTCTTGTATGTCATCCATTCCTCTCCATGCTTCATTCTTGTATGTCATCCATTCCTCTCCATGCTTCAGTCTTGTATGTCATCCATTCCTCTCCATGCTTCAGTCTTGTTTGTCATCCATTCCTCTCCATGCTTCAGCAGTCTTGTTTGTCATCCATACCTCTCCATGCTTCAGTCTTGTATGTCATCCATTCCTCTCCCTGCTTCAGTCTTGTTTGTCATCCATTCCTCTCCATGCTTCAGTCTTGTATGTCATCCATTCCTCTCCATGCTTCAGTCTTGTTTGTCATCCATTCCTCTCCATGCTTCAGTCTTGTTTGTCATCCATTCCTCTCCATGCTTCAGTCTTGTTTGTTAGCCATTCCTCTCCATGCTTCAGTCTTGTATGTCATCCATTCCTCTCCATGCTTCAGTCTTTTTTGTCATCCATTCCTCTCCATGCTTCAGTCTGGTATGTCATCCATTCCTCTCATGCTTCCGTTTGTATATCATCCATGCCTCTCCATGCTTCAGTCTTGTATGTCATCCATTCCTCTCCCTGCTTCAGTCTTGTTTGTCATCCATTCCTCTCCATGCTTCAGTATTGTATGTCATCCATTCCTCTCCATGATTTAGTCTTGCATGTCATCCATTCCTCTCCATGCTTCAGTCTTCTATGTTATCCATTCCTCTCCATGCTTCAGTCTTGTTTGTCATCCATTCCTCTCCATGCTTCAGTATTGTATGTCATCCATTCCTCTCCATGCTTCAGTCTTGTTTGTCATCCATTCCTCTCCATGCTTCAGTCTTGTATGTCATCCATTCCTCTCCATGCTTCAGTCTTGTTTGTCATCCATTCCTCTCCATGCTTCAATCTTGTATGTCATCCATTCCTCTCCATGCTTCAGTCTTGTATGTCATCCATTCCTCTCCATGCTTCATTCTTGTATGTCATCCATTCCTCTCCATGCTTCATTCTTGTATGTCATCCATTCCTCTCCATGCTTCAGTCTTGTATGTCATCCATTCCTCTCCATGCTTCAGTCTTGTTTGTCATCCATTCCTCTCCATGCTTCAGCAGTCTTGTTTGTCATCCATACCTCTCCATGCTTCAGTCTTGTATGTCATCCATTCCTCTCCCTGCTTCAGTCTTGTTTGTCATCCATTCCTCTCCATGCTTCAGTCTTGTATGTCATCCATTCTTCTCCATGCTTCAGTCTTGTTTGTCATCCATTCCTCTCCATGCTTCAGTCTTGTTTGTCATCCATTCCTCTCCATGCTTCAGTCTTGTTTGTTAGCCATTCCTCTCCATGCTTCAGTCTTGTATGTCATCCATTCCTCTCCATGCTTCAGTCTTTTTTGTCATCCATTCCTCTCCATGCTTCAGTCTGGTATGTCATCCATTCCTCTCATGCTTCCGTTTGTATATCATCCATGCCTCTCCATGCTTCAGTCTTGTATGTCATCCATTCCTCTCCCTGCTTCAGTCTTGTTTGTCATCCATTCCTCTCCATGCTTCAGTCTTGTTTGTCATCCATTCCTCTCCCTGCTTCAGTCTTGTTTGTCATCCATTCCTCTCCATGCTTCAGTCTTGTATGTCATCCATTCCTCTCCATGCTTCAGTCTTGTATGTCATCCATTCCTCTCCATGCTTCAGTCTTGTATGTCATCCATTCCTCTCCATGCTTCAGTCTTGTATGTCATCCATTCCTCTCCCTGCTTCAGTCTTGTATGTCATCGATTCCTCTCCATGCTTCAGTCTTGTATGTCATCCATTCCTCTCATGCTTCCGTTTTGTATATCATCCATTCCTCTCCATGCTTCAGTCTTGTATAGGGGAAAGCCTATAATATGTGATGTCTAATGTATAGGTGAATATAGTCAGAATATACCAGATGTGTGGTAAGCATGTTACCAACCAAGGAAGAAAAGAAAGCTTCAAATTCAAAGCAAAGTGTTGTAAAATGTACATTTGCAGTTATTTCTGTTGAGTCTTGATTTTTAAAAAGTCACACTATCTGGCCTCACACCTGAGGAGAAATTTCAAACCCATGGTCAAAAGTAGTGCTCTGTATGGGTGTAGGGTGCCATTTGGGACACAGGCAGAAACTCGCTGCTCAGCCCTCTAATGTAGAGTTACATCTTCAGAGATTAGGTAGAAGTTATTTAACGTACCAGCACTGACTTTACTGGAAAGGAAAAATGAACTTACTATGACTGTGATATGGGGTTATCTCACCTAGCTATATTAAGATGAATGCACTAATTATAAGTCACACTGGATAAGAGCTTCTGCTAGATGACTAAAATGTAAATGTAAAATATAATGAGCCAGCGATGCTACTCGTTAGTATTCTTTGTCTGCATGCCATGGCACCTTAAAAAACATGAATTTAATCAATTTAATAATAAGGCTGTAATGCTATAATATGTGGAAAAGGGGAAGGGGTCTGAATACTTTCCGAATGCACTGTGCATTCATGTTTTTCCTCATCAATCTACACACAATACCCCATAATGATAAAGCGAAAAAAATATATATACTTATTTACATAATTATTTTGACCCTTTGCTATGAGACTCGAAATTGAGCTCGGGTGCATCCTGTTTCCATTGATGATCCTTGATAGGTTTCTAGAACTTTATTGGAGTCCACCTGTGGTAAATTCATGATTTGGAAAGGCACACACCTGTCTATATAAGGTCCCGCAGTTGACAGTGCATGTCATAGCAAAAACTAAGCCATAAGGTTGAAGGAATTGTCCGTAGAGCTCCGAGATAGGATTGTGTCGAAGCACAGATCTGAGGAAGGGTACCAAAAACTGTCTGCAGCATTGAAGGTCCCCAAGAACACAGTGGCCTCCATCATTCTCAAATGGAAGAAGTTTGGAACCACCAAGAATCTTCCTAGAGCTGGCCGCTGAGCAATCGGGGGAGAAGGGTCTTGGTCAGGGAGGTGACCAAGAACCCGATGCTCACTCTGATAGAGCTTCAGAGTTCCGTTGTGGAGATGGGAGAACATTCCAGAAGGACAACCATCTCTGCAGCGCTCCACAAATCAGGCCTTTATGATCCAGTCGCCAGACGGAAGCCACTCCTCGGTAAAAGGCACATGACAGTCTGCTTGGAGTACGCCAAAAGGCACCTAAAGGTCTCTCAGACCATGAGAAACAAGATTATCTGGTCTGATGAAACCAAGATTGAACTCTTTGGCCTGAATGCTAAGCGTCACTTGTGGAGGAAACCTGGCACCATCCCTACGGTGAAGCATGGTGGTGGCAGCATCATGCTATGGGGATGTTTTTCAGGGGCAGGGACTGGAAGACTAGTCAGGATCGATGGAAGATGAATGAAGCAAAGTACAGAGAGATCCTTGATGAAAACGAGCCCCAGAGTGCTCAGGACCTCAGACTGGGGCGAAGGTTCACCTTCCAACAGGACAACGACCCTAAGCACACAGCCCAGACTTAAACCCAATCGAATATCTTTGGAGAGACCTGAAAATCCAAAGCTGGGACCGAGAGACTGAAAAACAGCTTCTATCTCAAGTCCATCAGACTGTTAAATAGCCGTCACTAGCACAGAGAGGCTGCTGCCTACATACAGACTTGAAATCATTGGCCACTTTTAATAAATGGAACACTTGTCATTTTAATAATGTCACTTTAATAATGTTTGCATATCTTGCATTACTCATCTCATATGTATATACTGTATTCCATACTATCTATTTCATCTTAGCCTATGCTGCTCTGAAATTGCTCATCCACATATGAATATATTCTTATTCCATTCCTTTACTTAGATTTGTGTGTAGTAGGTAGTTGTTGTGAAATTGTTCGATATTACTTGTTAGATATTCCAGCACTGTCAGAACTAGAAGCACAAGAATTTCACTACACTCGCAATAACATCTGCTAAACACGTGTGTGTGACCAATAACATTTGATTTGATTCAGCAATGTACTGAGTAAAGGGTCTGAATACTTATGTAAATGTGATATTTCACCTTTTGTTTAGCTAAATTATGGGGTATTGTGTTTAGATTGATGAGGGGGGAAACAATTTAATAAATTTCAGAATAAGGCTGTAACCTAACAAAATGTGGAAAACGTTAAGGGGTCTGAATACTTTCCGAATGCACTGTAGTGCACTACTTTTGACGAGAGCCCTATGTAGTGCACTGCATAGGGAATAGGGTGCCATGTGGGACACAGTCTATGTCTTTTCACACAATGCGTGTCACAGACTATCTAGTTGTATGTCTGGGATGGTTCTCTTCTCTCTGATCGTCGCTGCCATGGTGCCATATTAATACAAGCCTCTGTTTAGACCCACTTTGCGTACCATTTGGGATGCAGACCCACTCTCTGTCGGGGGGGATGCTGTTGTTGACCTCACTGGGTTTCTGGCAAACAAAGAGGCTGAAGTCAGATTCAGTTTAACTAGAGAGAGTTGAAGAACTAAATCAGGGGTCGGCAACAATAGTCAATTATAGTCATATACAACATTAACAATGTCTACGCTGTATTTCTGATCAATTTGATGTTATTTTAATGGACAAAAAAATGTGCTTTTCTTTAAAAAACAAGGACATTTCTAAGCGACCCCTAACTTTTGAACGGTAGTGTATACTGTATATTTTTGTTGAATTCCTGGTGTTTTTTAAAATCTCTCTTAAAACTGGCAGCATCATTAAATAGTACCCGCAAAACACCAGTTTCAACGTCAACAGTGAAGAGGTGGCTCCGGTATGCTGGCCTTCTAGGCAGAGTTCCTCTGTCCAGTGTCTGTGTTCTTTTTCCCATCTTAATCTTTTCTTTTTATTGGCCAGTCTGAGATACGGCATTTTTTTTCCATCTCTGCCTAGAAGGCCAGCATCCTGGAGTCGCCTTTTCACTGTTGACGTTGAGACTGGTGTTTTGCAGGTACTATTTAATTAAGCTGCCAGTTGAGGACCTGTGAGGCATCTGTTTCTCTAATGTACTTGTCTTCTTGCTCAGTTGTGCACCAGGGCCTCCCACTCCGTTTTCTATTCTGGTTAGAGACAGTTTGCACTGTTTTGTGAAGAGAGTAGTACACAGCGTTGTACGAGATCTTCAGTTTCTTGGCAATTTCTCACATGGAATAGCCTTCATTTCTCAGAACAAGAATAGACTGATGAGTTTCAGGAGAAAGTTATTTGTTTCTAGCCATTTTGAGCCTGTAATCAAACCCACAAATGCTCATGCTCTAGATACTCAACTAGTCTATAAAAAAAAGGCCAGTTTTATTGCTTCTTTAATCAGGACAACAGTTTTCAGCTCTGCTAACATAATTGCAAAAGGGTTTTCTAATGATCAATTAGCCTTTTAAAATTATTAACTTGGATTAGCTAACACAACGTGCCATTGGAACACAGGAGTGATGGTTGCTGATAATGGGCCTCTGTACGCCTATGTAGATATTCCATTAAAAATCAATTCCAGCTACAATATTAATTTACAACATTAACAATGTCTACACTGTATTTCTGATCAATGTTGCTTTGGGATGCTAATATAACTAATCCCTCGTTAGCTCCTGCGCTGTAGACCCAGTTGGACCTAGTTGGTGCAGATTAGAGGTCGACCGATTATGATTTTTCAACGCCGATACCGATACTGATTATTGGAGAATCCAAAAAAGCTGATTCTGATTAATCGGCCGATTTAAAAAAATATATATTTGTAATAATGACAATTACAACAATACTGAATTAACACTTATTTTAACTTCATATAATACATCAATAAAATCAATTTAGCCTCAAATAAAATGAAACATGTTCAATTTGGTTTAAATAATGCAAAAACAAAGTGTTGGAGAAGAAAGTAAAAGTGCAATATGTGCCATGTAAAAAAGCTAACATTTAAGTTCCTTGCTCAGAACATGAGAACATATGAAAGCTGGTGGTTCCTTTTAACAGGAGTCTTCAATATTCCCAGGTAAGAAGTTTTAGGTTGTAGTTATTATAAGAATTATAGGACAATTTCTCTCTATACGATTTGTATTTCATAGACCTTTGACTATTGGATGTTCTTATAGGCACTTTAGTATTGCCAGTGTAACAGTATAGCTTCCGTCCCTCTCCTCGCCCCTACCTGGGCTCGAACCAGGAACACATAGACAACAGCCACCCTAGAAGCAGCATTACCCATCTCTCCACAAAAGCCGCGGCCCTTGCAGAGCAAGGGGAACAACCACTCCAAGTCTCAGAGCGAGTGACGTTTGAAACGCTATTAGCGCGCACCCCGCTAACTAGCTAGCCATTTCACATCGGTTACACCAGCCTAATCTCGGGAGTTGATAGGCTTGAAGTCATAAACAGCTCAATGCTTGTAGCACAGCGACGAGCTGTTGGCAAAACGCACGAAAGTGCTGTTTGAATGAATGCTTACGAGCCTGCTGGTGCCTACCATCACTCAGTCAGACTGCTCTATCAAATCATAGACTTAATTATAACATAATAACACACAGAAATACGAGCCTTAGGTCATTAATATGGTCGAATCCGGAAACTATCATCTCGAAAACAAGACGTTTATTCTTTCAGTGAAATACGGAACCGTTCCGTATTTTATCTAACGGGTGGCATCCATAAGTCTAAATATTCCTGTTACATTGCACAACCTTTAATGTATGTCATAATTACATACAATTCTGGCAAATTAGGCGGCCCACACTGTTGCATATACCCTGACTCTGCGTGCAATGAACGCAAGAGAAGTGACACAATTTCACCTGGTTAATATTGCATGCTAACCTGGATTTTTTTAGCTAAATATGCAGGTTTAAAAATATGTACTTCTGTGTATTGATTTTAAGAAATGCATTGATGTTTATGGTTAGGTACAGTCGTGCAACGATTGTGCTTTTTTCGCAAATGCGCTTTTGTTAAATCATTCCCCGTTTGGCGAAGTTGGCTGTCATTGTTAGGAAGAAATAGTCTTCACAGAGTTCGCAACGAGCCAGGTTAGCAGGCAATATTAACTAAATATGCAGGTTTAAAAATATATACTTGTGTATTGATTTTAAGAAAGGCATTGATGTTTATGGTTAGGTACACATTGGAGCAACACAGTCCTTTTTCGCGAATACGCACTGCATCGATTATATGCATAGCAGGACACTAGATAAACTAGTAATATCATCAACCATGTGTAGTTAACTAGTGATTATGATTGATTGATTGTTTTTTTATAAGATAAGTTTAATGCTAGCTAGCGACTTACCTTGGCTTCTTACTGCATTCGCGTAACAGGCAGTCTCCTCGTGGAGTGCAATGTAATCAGGTGGTTAGAGCGTTGGACTAGTTAACTGTAAGGTTGCAAGATTGAATCCCCGAGCTGACAAGGTAAACATCTGTCATTCTGCCCCTGAACAAGGCAGTTAACCCACCGTTCCTAGGCCGTCATTGAAAATAAGAATGTGTTCTTAACTGACTTGCCTAGTTAAATAAAGGATAAATAAAGGTGTAAAAAAAATATAAATAAATTGGCCAAATCGGTGTCCAAAAATACCGATTTCCAATTGTTATGAAAACTTGAAATCGGCCCTAATTAATCGGCCATTCCGATTAATCGGTCACCCTCTAGTGCAGATAGACATTTCGACCCAAATGTATTTGATAACCTTATTTTAGGATATTTCATGTTAAGTTTAAAACTGGCTTCAAAGAGTACATAGAAGACTTTTAGTGGAAATCAGACTTAATGAAGCTAGGCTTAATGAAGCTAGGCTTACTGAAGTTTCAAACAAATATAGACCAGTGTAGTAACGTGTAGCTTTTAGATGTCATAGAGTCAGCCATTGTAAAGTGCACACTATTCTCAGAAGAGGAATGCAGAATGACATTCATAGAAAGCTACGTGCAGGGTTCCTAATGCAGGGTGTTGGATCATGGGTTTGGAGGGTGGGTGTGGTGTGTGGGAAGAGGTGTAAGGGTGGCATGGTAGAAGGGTGGAGGGATCGTGTGGGGGTGCGGGTGTTGGTTCAGGCAGCCTTGCCTTGTGACCCTGTCCTCCATGGTGTTGTGGTACAACATAGTTATGAGTGGGTGGGGGGGGGACTAGGCTCTGTAACATAGACACAGGGACACATGGACACACACACACGCAGATAGGGGTACAGAAAACACTGCCCAAAAGCTCAGTCCTGCTTCTACTGCTACTGAGCTGCTGCTGTGTGAAAAGGAACTCTCCCTCCTCCAGGGATCAGACTCTTACACAATGCACCAAAATGAAAATATGCAGAAATGTGTCACTAAAAGTTGTAATATTCCATAGCGCTCCCGGACTAACTGTCAGATGTTGTGTGTCTCTCTCTACCCCCCCTCCCTCCCTCCCTCCCTCTTTCTTGATCTCAGAGCAAATCACTGTGCCTCCCAGTGAGGCAGATAAAACCTTTGCTTCTCCAAATGATTTCGTCCCCATCATCTCCACCTCCTCCTCCCTGGCAGCATCAATGGCCATGTCTGTCCACAGCCCCTGTAATCCCGTCCTGTGTGATCCCACGCCTGCCAGCCCCCCATCAGCTACGCCAGCACAACTACAGGGGCATGTTATGAAGACTAGCAGCAGTGGTGGCAGCAGCACCAAGCCTGGGCTCATGTCCCTCACCACTGCTGCTGCTACAGCAACTCAGCCCACGCCAGAGTCGGAGGAGGAAAAAGCCAAAAAGCTCCTGTATTGTTCGCTGTGCAAAGTGGCCGTCAACTCTCTGTCGCAGCTGGAGGCCCACAACATAGGTGTGTTCCAGCATCTGTTTCTATTTCATCACCGCCGGGTTAACGTTAGTGTTACTCCCTCTGAGGAGGGTGTGTGTGGTTCTGTGTGTGTGTATTTTAAGGTTACTCCCCCGAAGACTTTCAGCTTGTTCTTGTTTAGTCTCTCCTTAACTCTCATTAACACCCATCTCACAACAATGTCTACAGATACCTTCACACAGCACTCTCCCTAAACAGTGTATACTACACATTGTAATAATTTGGTTGTAAACTGGTTTTACAAGGTCAACACTCTGTTACAAGGTAAAGAGGTTTTTGTCATGAAGATATCAAGACGTCATGGGAAATATGTCATATTTTGGTTGTTATATGGACATGTTTTTTCTGGTTGTTAAAAAGACAACAAAACGTTTCCAGAACATATTTATACAACGAGTATACAACTTGACCACAACATCACAATAGACGCCATATTGACCTTATTGTAAAAAAAAAAAAAAAGCATCATTGCTTTGAAAGCAGAAGGTCACAATATGTCAGATGTTTGTTATGTAAGCTAACATTGACATGTACGTTGTTATGTAGTTATAGCGAGGTCAGAAAAAAAAACAGTTGGAACTCAAGCTGACCAATATGAATTTTGGATCTGAAAACAAAAGCTGGTTTACTTTTAATCTTAACAAATTAGATGTTGTTATTTTTATGTTTTACCTATGGTTATTTTCACTGCTCAATGTACTAAATTATGTTTTTGACATTTATTTTGTCCCCTGAAGGTTCCAAGCACAAAACTATGCTTGAGGCGAGAAACGGAGCCGGTCCAATTAAGGCCTATCCCAGACCAGGCTCGAAGCTCAAAGTACAGGCCACCAACGTGCTAAAAGGTTCCGGACTACAGAACAAAACGTTCCATTGTGAGATCTGTGATGTCCACGTCAACTCAGAAATACAACTCAAACAGGTAGTCTCTCATGACAGGCATTTATATACCGTGCTTGTTGTCTTGTTACAGCTTGAAGGGACCTTACAAGCGTGTTAATATTGGCTCAACATAATGTGTCCCAAATGGCACCCTTTAACCTTCCTAGTGTACTGCTTTTGACCAGGGCCCATGGGATTCAGCCATGGTAACATCACTGATCTTTAACCTTCCTAGTGTACTGCTTTTGACCAGGGCCCATGGGATTCAGCCATGGTAACATCACTGATCTTTAACCTTCCTAGTGTACTGCTTTTGAGCAGGGCCCATGGGATTCAGCCATGGTAACATCACTGATCTTTAACCTTCCTAGTGTACTGCTTTTGACCAGGGCCCATGGGATTCAGCCATGGCAACATCACTGATCTTTAACCTTCCTAGTGTACTACTTTTGACCAGGGCCCATGGGATTCAGCCATAGTAACATCACTGATCTTTAACCTTCCTAGTGTACTACTTTTGACCAGGGCCCATGGGATTCAGCCATAGTAACATCACTGATTTTGGTTGTTATATTTTCTTAGCACATCTCCAGCAGAAGGCACAAGGACAGAGTAGCTGGGAAACCGATGAAGCCCAAATACAGCCCTTACAACAAACAACAACGCAGCTCCACAGTCCTGGCCGTATGTATCATCTATGTTCCTAATCAAAGCCTCGCAGAAACCGTTGCTTAGACTTCAGGGATTAATAGTTAATACATTTATTGGCAGTTTCTTAAAACTGTTTAGGAATATTTATGCATCAGTGGGTTTAAAGACGCCTTCGTGCTCATGGAAAATAATAGCTTGTTTTTTTTGTAGCTAATCAATAAGAATAATTGCTTTATAAATAGATTTGCTCCCTCATTAAACCTTTGTCCTCTCCTCTCCTCAAGGCCAAGCTGGCTCTTCAGAAGGACCTGGTGAAGCCTATCTCCCCTGCTACGTTTCTCTCCAGCCCCTTCTGCCCCACCACCCTCCCCTCCATCTCCCTGCATCCGCGGCCCAACGCCTCCATCTTTCAGACTGCCGGCCTGCCAGGCTGCATGCCCTCCTTCCTCCGGGCTGCTCCAGGGCCAGTCCGGCCCACCACCGGCTCTATCCTCTTCACCCCATATTGATTCCTGGGTTTTGACACAGGGGTCGTGTTTAGTAGGCAGGGAATGGAAGAAAATGGACAGAGCCTGAGTGCAATGGGGAGGAAACTGAGTAAAACGGTGAGGTACTATCTGAGCTCGTCCAATAAGAAATGCTTGTTTTTGTCTCCCATTGCGAAAATATTTTGCTACGGTGTACCCTAATGAACACGACCCAGTGTATCGGTAGAGAGGGCACCAGAGGCAACACGGAGGGAACCTGACATGAGCAGAGAACCAGGGGACCTCTGACCTTGTGGAGCAGTGAGTGCACTGCATACTGGATGATGTCCTATTACATACAATACCCACCCAATGCACTGAACTGAGAGGACTACTGCACTGCGAAGCTTCAACAAACAACAGTGTATTTATTTGATTGAACTTGTTTACCTTTCTCTGGCTGCGTGCGGTTCGTGAGGTTCAGTGGGCCCGCTAAGACCACTGAGGGTCTAAGTATTGGATTCTTGTGGTATAATAAAGAGAATCAAACTGCTTCCTGAATGACTTGAATACCCATAGTCTTCCTATTTGATGAAATGAATGGACAGTTCTAGCTGCGTGTGTTTGACAGTGTTTATCATAACAGCCCCCAGACAGAAGGACAGTCATACCTGATTCACACTATAGAGCCGACCTGAACCATACTGAGCTGGCTTGAATATTTTCTTCTCACATTGTCCTTTCCAGCACGGTTCCAGCAACTAACGGTGGATACATAACCAGACCCGAGCAGTATAGCTTGGATCTGCTTGGTCTGGCCCAGTAGTGTGAAATCAGTCAAATGTTTCAGTTGTTGCTTGATGTCAGTGACTGTAACACAGTAATGCAGTTTTGGTCTCTATTCTGTCTGGATTATGTAAGTCAATAAGCTGAATCTCGACACCACAACTCTTCTTATCATCAAACAGTCTGTATTATTGGTTTTACTTTACTTCGGATGCAGCAACTTACAGTAGATAGCCATAGTAACAAACCATTTAGTAACAGTGTTCTCATTGCCCCCACTTCAGAGAGAGAAACCATTCTCTTGGTTTCTTAATAAGGGCCGAATCTTAACTTGAGATGCATTGATGTCAACAGGAGACTTCAAGTCTCTTCAAGAACATGTTAGTTAAGTGTGCAGAGCTCAAGTCAGGATTAGACCCTTACAGTACTTTGTTTCTGCAGTATATTATGTAATCATCGGTCACTATTTTCTAAGAGGAAAGGTAGAATCTATTAGTGTTCATCATTTGTATCCAGGGATGAGGTCTGTTCCATTTCAAAACGGTGAATTCAGGAATTAAACTTCAGTTCATTTCAGTTTGCTGACTGAATTGACTGAATTGAAATGAAACTGATGTTAACCTGTTTGCATCACCCTGTTGTTTACCATGGGCCTTTCATTTATATCTATGTAATATCCCTAGTTTTAAACGATGCTGCAATATGTTGTGGCTTTCTGATGCAATAATGTACAGAGCATTGAATTGGTACAGTTTATTCTCTGTAGTGTATAATGTATTGTTTCCCTTTCCACGTTAAAATACTAGTTATGGAGAGCGACAGAGAGACAGACTATTTTTTAAGTCAAAGAAAACAACAATCCCCTCGAACATGAAAGAATGACAGTTGTTTTCAAGATGGTGGGATGTCTTCTGAACCAATATAGGAGACTGTACATTGAAATTGAAATCTACCTTTTAAAATAAAGTAATATATTTGGATGATTTGCTTCCATATTGAAATTGTATTTTAAACAAATGAAAAATAACTTTAAATTATTTAATTATGAACTGAATTTAGTTTATAGAGGAGACCTGATGAAGATATTGTCAATAAAAGGCATGTTGAAATGAAAGAGATATAAGATCCTCATATCGTCTTCTGCTCCCTGCCCTTTGCTCCCTGCCCTCTGCTCCCTGCCCTCTGCTCCCTGCCCTCTGCTCCTTTCCCTCTGCTCCCTGCCCTCTGCTCCCTGCGCCTCTGCTCCCTGCCCTCTGCTCCTTTCCCTCTGCTCCCTGCCCTCTGCTCCTTTCCCTCTGCTCCCTGCCCTCTGCTCCCTGCCCTCTGCTCCCTGTCCTCTGCTCCTTTCCCTCTGATCCCTGCCCTCTGCTCCCTGCCCTCTGCTCCCTGCGCCTCTGCTCCCTGCCCTCTGCTCCTTTCCCTCTGCTCCCTGCCCTCTGCTCCTTTCCCTCTGCTCCCTGCCCTCTGCTCCTTTCCCCCTGCTCCCTGCCCTCTGCTCCCTGCCCTCTGCTCCCTGCCCTCTGCTCCCTGCCCTCTGCTCCCTGCCCTCTGCTCCTTTCCCCCTGCTCCCTGCCCTCTGCTCCCTGCCCTCTGCTCCTTTCCCTCTGCTCCCTGCCCTCTGCTCCCTGCCCTCTGCTCCCTGCCCTCTGCTCCTTTCCCTCTCCTCCTGCCCTCTGCTCCCTGCCCCTCTGCTCCTTTCCCCCTGCTCCCTGCCCTCTGCTCCTTTCCCCCTGCTCCCTGCCCTCTGCTCCCTGCCCTCTGCTCCTTTCCCTCTGCTCCCTGCCCTCTGCTCCTTTCCCTCTGCTCCTTTCCCTCTGCTCCCTGCCCTCTGCTCCTTTCCCTCTGCTCCCTGCCCTCTGCTCCCTGCCCTCTGCTCCTTTCCCCCTGCTCCCTGCCCTCTGCTCCCTGCTCTCTGTAAACATGTACAGTATTTATTTTCAGATGATTTTCTATGATGTGATTGAGGCATAAATTAAGTTTTATTTGATATATGTGGTTGTATTATCATTTGTTTGTTTGTTAAACATTTTGTTTGTCTTATTAAATACCCAAACTTATCACTTATATTGAGTTATTGATTAATCATTTGTAGGACTAATAACTTAATCAGTCTATATGTTTAAGATATTTGTAAACATTTATAAAAGCATTACTCTCAATTGAAAAACACATTTTTAGGGAAGACTGATTACTCAGTTAGTCGACGTTTAAGGCATTATGAAAGGTTTATAGAATAAAGCACAACTCTTAATCATTTACATTAATTATATACAATTTAGGTTTTTATATCATGCCCTATTCATACAATTTTAATGATTAGATTACATAGATATTGAAGTTAATATTCAGAATATGAAGTTATCTAATCTGGACCATATTGTTCACTATGCCAGAGGCAGCATACAGTATGTCCAGCTATATTAAATTTGCCTAGTTTAGATGTTGTTTGAATCTGGTAATAAACAACACTGTCTAACATATGTTAATTTGTTTACATTTTATTTTTATTTATTTTATCTTTATTAAACTAGGCAAATCAGTTAAGAACAAATTCTTATTTACAATGACGGTCTACCCCGGCCAAACCCTAACCCGGACGTCGCTGGGCCGACGCTGGGACTCACTATCACGGCCGGTTGTGATACAGCCTGGAATTGAACCTTTGTCTGTGGTGACCACTCTAGCACTGATATGCAGTGCCTTAGACCGCTGAACCAGTCGGGATCCCGTCATCACTTATGCATCAATAGATTTCCGTCTATATCAATTCATACATTTTATTTGTTTGTTATTCATAATGGTACAATTTAAATCATTGCAAAAGTACCAGTTTTAGTTAGTAATATACTTTTACAGATATGTACAGTCACAAGCTTTCACCTATATAAACTACCAACAATAAGGATTAGCCACAATAGTTGAATTTGCTGTTTGCCTAAATGAAACCCCCAAAAATTACGAGTTAATTTGTGCTTATTGACATTCATATTGCACTGTATAGTGATTTCCCACAGTCAAAGTTCAGCAATAAGAGCTACGACGCTGACATTTGTGTAATCTCTTCACCGTTGTGTTCTGTGGGTGTCAATGAGTAGACTGATACCCCATTTAATGGATCCACAATCTATAGGTAAGGCTGAACAGTGAAATATAAGAATGCGGAAGTTTACATATCCATTTTAACGGATTGTTACTTTTTTTGTTAAATTAACTAATTATTGTCTTTTGTTGAATTTATATAAAAACCATCCATCCTTGTTTAGCATTATCTAGTCCAAATATGGCATGATTCCACTGTTTGTATCCGTTTGCATCTCCTTCAATAAGGGGCTTTTATTTTGAAGGTGAAGTGCAAATTCCGCTATAGTGGATAATGGCTTTTGCTATGAGAATTGATACTACCCAACCCTTCCATTTCCTCAGTGATGTCTGTATCAGACTGTCATTCTGGTATGTTTATATAAGTTATAATAAGTACACATATGTCATGAGTTCATTTAGGACTACCAAGGACAGCTGCAACATGACACTGATGAATAAGCCTGGTCTTATTACATGGCTTTAGCTCACATATGACACAGGGTAAGTATAACGATAACTGATTGATGGCTAACCCATCCTTGGCTCTGAGGGAAAGGAGAAAGATAGTGCATTTAAAATGACAGACTGCTCTATGAGCGACCTGTCTTCTATGTAATTATAGAAAGATGTCATACATCAAGTATCAATTCCATATAAGGTGTTCTCTGGTACTAAACACACATGTTGTCAGGTGATGATTTGTAACCGATACAGTAGGGATTTACGGCATGATGACAAAGCTTCAGAGTATCAATGTCAAGATCATCAGATGCTAGCCTACGTACATTATCCTAATTGACACTTCATATCCAATCAACATCATTTCACCATTATTCTTCCACTATTCTTTATCTTATTACCATGTGGGGTGGCATAGTAAACCGAAGTTACTCATTCAATGAAACCTCTTGTTGAATTAAGATAATAATTGTATGACTCGCATGGGTGCCAAATTGAAACAGACACCATTCGATTCTGTCACTTCCTTTGTCCTTTTGTCTGTGCCAGTAATACCAGGTCAACCGTATCAAATGTGACATAGTCAACACTGCTTCCATAAATACCCACAGACACCCAGCGCCTCTGAAGTAATGCCTCAGGAACATTATCGACCATAGAACCCAGTCATCCCGATGCCAGACGTGAGTGTATGAGGGCTGGAAATCTTGCAGTCATGGACATAGGGATTTCATCTGCCAAATGAATACTGTTGATATCTTCGAAATCACACACACACACACACACACACACACACAAAACACAAGACTTGTACTTGAACTGTCCCTGGGTAGATTGGATAGAGATCCCTATAACTGTAATTATGATACATGTACTGTATAGGGAATGTGGCTACTTTATCAAAACATGCAAGGTGTCGTTACATAATGTTTGCTCAACACTGCATATTTAGTCACTTCTCCCAATTTTTTATTTATTTATTTATTTATTTATTTCACCTTTATTTAACCAGGTAGGCTAGTTGAGAACAAGTTCTCATTTGCAACTGCGACCTGGCCAAGATAAAGCATAGCAGTGTGAACAGACAACACAGAGTTACACATGGAATAAACAATTAACAAGTCAATAACACAGTAGAAAAAAAATGGGCAGTCTATATACAATGTGTGCAAAAGGCATGAGGAGGTAGGCGAATAATACAATTTTGCAGATTAACACTGGGGTGATAAATGATCAGATGGTCATGTACAGGTAGAGATATTGGTGTGCAAAAGAGCAGAAAAGTAAATAAAAAAATAAAAAAAACAGTATAAAAACAGTATGGGAATGAGGTAGGTGAAAATGGGTGGGCTATTTACCAATAGACTATGTACAGCTGCAGCGATCGGTTAGCTGCTCGGATAGCTGATGTTTGAAGTTGGTGAGGGAGATAAAAGTCTCCAACTTCAGCGATTTTTGCAGTTCGTTCCAGTCACAGGCAGCAGAGTACTGGAACGAAAGGCGGCCAAATGAGGTGTTGGCTTTAGGGATGATCAGTGAGATACACCTGCTGGAGCGTGTGCTACGGATGGGTGTTGCCATCGTGACCAGTGAACTGAGATAAGGCGGAGCTTTACCTAGCATGGACTTGTAGATGACCTGGAGCCAGTGGGTCTGGCGACGAATATGTAGCGAGGGCCAGCCGACTAGAGCATACAAGTCGCAGTGGTGGGTGGTATAAGGTGCTTTGGTGACAAAACGGATGGCACTATGATAGACTGCATCCAGTTTGCTGAGTAGAGTGTTGGAAGCCATTTTGTAGATGACATCGCCGAAATCGAGGATCGGTAGGATAGTCAGTTTTACTAGGGTAAGCTTGGCGGCGTGAGTGAAGGAGGCTTTGTTGCGGAATAGAAAGCCGACTCTTGATTTGATTTTCGATTGGAGATGTTTGATGTGAGTCTGGAAGGAGAGTTTGCAGTCTAGCCAGACACCTAGGTACTTATAGATGTCCACATATTCAAGGTCGGAACCATCCAGGGTGGTGATGCTAGTCGGGCATGCGGGTGCAGGCAGCGATCGGTTGAAAAGCATGCATTTGGTTTTACTCGCGTTTAAGAGCAGTTGGAGGCCACGGAAGGAGTGCTGTATGGCATTGAAGCTCGTTTGGAGGTTAGATAGCACAGTGTCCAATGACGGGCCGAAAGTATATAGAATGGTGTCGTCTGCGTAGAGGTGGATCAGGGAATCGCCCGCAGCAAGAGCAACATCATTGATATATACAGAGAAAAGAGTCGGCCCGAGAATTGAACCCTGTGGCACCCCCATAGAGACTGCCAGAGGACCGGACAGCATGCCCTCCGATTTGACACACTGAACTCTGTCTGCAAAGTAATTGGTGAACCAGGCAAGGCAGTCATCCGAGAAACCGAGGCTATTGAGTCTGCCGATAAGAATATGGTGATTGACAGAGTCGAAAGCCTTGGCGAGGTCGATGAAGACGGCTGCACAGTACTGTCTTTTATCGATGGCGGTAATGATATCGTTTAGTACCTTGAGCGTGGCTGAGGTGCACCCGTGACCGGCTCGAAACCAGATTGCACAGCGGAGAAGGTACGGTGGGATTCGAGATGGTCAGTGACCTGTTTGTTGACTTGGCTTTCGAAGACCTTAGATAGGCAGGGCAGGATGGATATAGGTCTATAGCAGTTTGGGTCCAGGGTGTCTCCCCCTTTGAAGAGGGGATGACTGCGGCAGCTTTCCAATCCTTGGGGATCTCAGACGATATGAAAGAGAGGTTGAACAGGCTGGTAATAGGGGTTGCGACAATGGCGGCAGATAGTTTCAGAAATAGAGGGTCCAGATTGTCAAGCCCAGCTGATTTGTACGGGTCTAGGTTTTGCAGCTCTTTCAGAACATCTGCTATCTGGATTTGGGTAAAGGAGAACCTGGAGAGGCTTGGGCGAGGAGCTGCGGGGGGGCGGAGCTGTTGGCCGAGGTTGGAGTAGCCAGGCGGAAGGCATGGCCAGCCGTTGAGAAGTGCTTATTGAAGCTTTCGATAATCGTGGATTTATCGGTGGAGACCGTGTTACCTAGCCTCAGTGCAGTGGGCAGCTGGGAGGAGGTGCTCTTGTTCTCCATGGACTTCACAGTGTCCCAGAACTTTTTGGAGTTGGAGCTACAGGATGCAAACTTCTGCCTGAAGAAGCTGGCCTTAGCTTTCCTGACTGACTGCGTGTATTGGTTCCTGACTTCCCTGAACAGTTGCATATCACGGGGCTATTCGATGCTATTGCAGTCCGCCACAGGATGTTTTTGTGCTGGTCGAGGGCAGTCAGGTCTGAGTGAACCAAGGGCTGTATCTGTTCTTGGTTCTGCATTTTTTGAACGGAGCATGCTTATCTAAAATGGTGAGGAAGTTACTTTTAAAGAATGACCAGGCATCCTCAACTGACGGGATGAGGTCAATGTCCTTCCAGGATACCCGGGCCAGGTCGATTAGAAAGGCCTGCTCACAGAAGTGTTTTAGGGAGCGTTTGACAGTGATGAGGGGTGGTCGTTTGACTGCGGCTCCGTGGCGGATACAGGCAATGAGGCAGTGATCGCTGAGATCCTGGTTGAAGACAGCGGAGGTGTATTTGGAGGGCCAGTTGGTCAGGATGACGTCTATGAGGGTGCCCTTGTTTACAGAGTTAGGGTTGTACCTGGTGGGTTCCTTGATGATTTGAGTGAGATTGAGGGCATCTAGCTTACATTGTAGGACTGCCGGGGTGTTAAGCATATCCCAGTTTAGGTCACCTAACAGAACAAACTCTGAAGCTAGATGGGGGCGATCAATTCACAAATGGTGTCCAGGGCACAGCTGGGAGCTGAGGGTGGCCGGGAGCAGGCGGCAACAGTGAGAGACTTATTTCTGGAGAGGGTAATTTTCAAAATTAGTAGTTCGAACTGTTTGGGTATGGACCTGGAAAGTATGACATTACTTTGCAGGCTATCTCTGCAGTAGACTGCAACTCCGCCCCCTTTGGTAGTTCTATCTTGACGGAAGATGTTATAGTTGGGTATGGAAATCTCTGAATTTTTGGTGGCCTTCCTGAGCCAGGATTCAGACACGGCAAGGACATCAGGGTTAGCAGAGTGTGCTAAAGCAGTGAGTAAAACAAACTTAGGGAGGAGGCTTCTGATGTTGACATGCATAAAACCAAGGCTTTTTCGATCACAGAAGTCAACAAATGAGGGTACCTGGGGACATGCAGGGCCTGGGTTTACCTCCACATCACCCGCGGAACAGAGAAGGAGTAGTATGAGGGTGCGGCTAAAGGCTATCAAAACTGGTCGCCTAGAGCGTTGGGGGCAGAGGATAAGAGGAGCAGGTTTCTGGGCATGGTAGAATATATTCAGGGCATAATGCGCAGACAGGGGTATGGTGGGGTGCGGGTACAGCGGGAGGTAAGCCCAGGCACTGGGTGATGATGAGACAGGTTGTATCTCTGGACATGCTGGTTGTAATGGGTGAGGTCACCGCATGTGTGGGAGGTGGGACAAAGGAGGTAACAGGGGTATGCAGAGTGGGTCTAGGGGCTCCATTGTGAACTAAAACAATTATAACTAACCTGAACAACAGTATACAAGGCATATTGACATCTGAGAGAGACATACAGCGAGGCATACAGTAATCACAGATGTTGAATTTGGAAAGCTAGCTAAAAACAGTAGGCGGGGCTAATCCGCTAGCACAACAAACAGCAGGTAAAATGGCGTTGACTAGGCAACGGGGCCGACAGGTAAGACAAACAAGCAGAAAGGAGTACCGTGATTAATGGACAGTCCAGCGTGCGTCAGCTATGTAGCCAAGAGATCAGTGTCCAGGGGGCAGCGGTGGATGGGCAGGGGGCTGGTCTGGCGAGTGTTATCCAGGTTTTTTTTTTTTTTTTTTTTTTAACTAACAATGACTAACTAGCTTGTAGCTAGTTAGCTGGTTAGCGTCTGGAGGTTCTTGAGTGTGTCATAAAAATAAAAGTAAAAGTAATAGCGATTCCGTATCACATTGGGTGAGGCAGGTTTCCGGAAGGTATAAACCAATTAAAAATCAAAAAGAGATAGAAAGTAAATGGGGTCAGAGAGTGATTGGGACGCGGTGGTTCAGACGGTTAGCAGGCCTGTGCTAACAAGCTAACAGTTCGTAGGCCCGAGCTAGACAAGGTAGCAGTTAGCGGACCGGAGCTTGACAAGCCGTTAGCAGGCCGAATTAGCAAGCAGGGAGATAGCGAGGGCTAGAGAGTTAACCTTTGGGGGACGTTGCGATGGGGGGAGTCTGTTTATTCCTCTTCATGCGGTGAGCTGGAGATACAGCGATTCAGAAAGCTCGCGGGCCTTGGCCAGCAGATGGATCTTTGGCGATGTCGCAGCGGAAAAGCCTGTTGAAACCCCCTCGGACGATTATGTCGGCGGACCAGTCGTGATGGATCGGCGGGGCTCCGTGTCGGCAGCAGAGGGTCAGTAGAGGGTCCAGGCCAATTGGCAAATTAGGTATCTTTGGACCTCTTCGGCTAGTCGGGAGATGGGCTTAGCTCGAGGCTAGCTCCAGGCTAACTGGTGCTTGCTCTGGGACAGAGACGTTAGCCAGGAGTAGCCACTCGGATTGCAGCTAGCTATTTACGATGATCCGGTATAAAGGTTCAGAGCTTGCGGTAGGAATCCGGAGATGTGGTAGAGAAAAAGCAGTCTGATATGCTTTGGGTAGATGTCGCGCTGGTGTCCTAGTTAGCGTTGAAGACCGCTAGCAGTGGCTAGCTAGTAGCTAGTTAGCGGCTAGCTTCTGATGAGGGTTCCGATTCTAAAGTATAGAAAAAGCAGATCCGTACCACATTGGGTGATGCGGGTTGCAGGAGAGTATATTCAGCCTGTAGTTGGAAAGTGAGATTAAAATATGTACGAAATATATACAGAAAAAAAACGAGGAAAAACTATATTTACACTATACAGGACGGGACAAGACAAAACACACGTCCGACTGCTACGCCATCAATACAGCGATATATAATTCTAGCTTTCTGATCAGTGTTGAAAATGTTGTATAAAGCCTAGTTTGCTTGGCAGGTATTACTCATATGAGTTGAGCCTACTGCCTCATCTGTCACGACTTTTTACATTTTTACATTTAAGTCATTTAGCAGACGCACCCCCCTATCCATGGGACAGTAGTGGAGAGGGTAGTAAGTTTTTAAGTTCCTCGGTGTACACATCACAGACAAACTGTCGGGTCCTCTCCTTGTTCGGACGGCGCAAGGCGGTCGGCGTCGCCGGTCTACTAGCCATCGTCGATCCACTTTTCATTTTCCATTTGTTTTGTCTTGTTTTTCCTCACACCTGCTTTCAATTCCCTCATTTACTTGTTGTGTATTTAACCCTCTGTTCCCCCCATGTCTTTGTGTGGGATTGTTTATTGTAGTGCTTGTGCACGTTCCCCGTAAGAGCACGACGGGTTATTTTTGTGTCTATTTATCTTGTTGTTCTTGGTTTTTGCTTAATAAATCTACAGTTATTACCCAGTTCTGCTCTCCTGCGCCTGACTTCTCTGCCGCTAATTAAGCACCCCGCTACATCATCTGAGATAACTAAGTAACTACAAATCAAATCAAATCAAATGTATTTGTCACATACACATGGTTAGCAGATGTTAATGCTAGTGTAGCGAAATGCTTGTGCTTCTAGTTCCGACAATGCAGTAATAACCAACGAGTAATCTAACCTAACAATTCCAAAACTACTACCTTATACACACAAGTGTAAAGGGATAAAGAATATGTACATAAAGATATATGAATGAGTGATGGTACAGAACGGCATAGGCAAGATGCAGTAGATGGTATCGAGTACAGTATATACATATGAGATGAGTATGTAAACAAAGTGGCATAGTTTAAAGTGGCTAGTGATACATGTATTACATAGAGATGCAGTAGATGATATAGAGTAGAGTATATACAAATACATATGAGATGAGTAATGTAGGGTATGTAAACATTATATTAAGTAGCATTGTTAAAAGTGGCTAGTGATATATTTTCCATCAATTCCCATTATTAAAGTGGCTGGAGTTGAGTCAGTGTGTTGGCAGCAGCCACTCAATGTTAGTGGTGGCTGTTTAACAGTCTGATGGCCTTGAGATAGAAGCTGTTTTTCAGTCCCTGCTTTGATGCACCTGTACTGACCTTGCCTTCTGGATGATAGCGGGGTGAACAGGCAATGGCTCGGGTGGTTGTTGTCCTTGATGATCTTTATGGCCTTCCTGTGACATCGGGTGGTGTAGGTGTCCTGGAGGGCAGGTAGGTTGCCCCCGGTGATGCGTTGTGCAGACCTCACTACCCTCTGGAGAGCCTTACGGTTGTGGGCGGCGCAGTTGCCGTACCAGGCAGTGATACAGCCCGACAGGAGGCTCTCGATTGTGCATCTGTAGAAGTTTGTGAGTGCTTTTGGTGACAAGCCAAAATCAGCCTCCTAAGGTTGAAGAGGCGCTGCTGCGCCTTCTTCACAACGCTGTCTGTGTGGGTGGACCAATTCAGTTTGTCTGTGATGTGTACACCGAGGAACTTAAAAACTTACTATCCTCTCCACTACTGTCCCATGGATAGGGGGGTGCTCCCTCTGCTGTTTCCTGAAGTCCACAATCATCTCCTTTGTTTTGATGACGTTGAGTGTGAGGTTATTTTCCTGACACCATACTCCGAGGGCCCTCACCTCCTCCCTGTAGGCCGTCTCGTCGTTATTGGTAATCAAGCCTACCACTGTAGTGCCGTCCGCAAACTTGATGATTGAGTTGGAGGCGTGCATGGACACACAGTCATGGGTGAACAGGGAGTACAGGAGAGGGCTGAGAACGCACCCTTGTGGGGCCCCAGTGTTGAGGATCAGCGGGGTGGAGATGTTGTTACCTACCCTCACCACCTGGGGGCGGCCCGTCAGGAAGTCCAGTACCCAGTTGCACAGGGCGGGGTCGAGCCCCAGGGTCTCGAGCTTGATGACTAGTTTGGAGGGTACTATGGTGTTAAATGCTGAGCTGTAGTCGATGAACAGCATTCTCACATAGGTATTCCTCTTGTCCAGATGGGTTAGGGCAGTGTGCAGTGTGGTTGAGATTGCATCGTCTGTGGAACTATTTGGGCGGTAAGCAAATTGGAGTGGGTCTAGGGTGTCAGGTAGGGTGGAGGTGATATGGTCCTTGACTAGTCTCTCAACACACTTAATGATGACGGAAGTGAGTGCTACTCAGTTACCTTAGCTTCGTTTTGCTCAGTTACCTTAGCTTTCTTGGGAACAGGGACGATGGTGGCCCTCTTGAAGCATGTGGGAACAGCAGACTAGGATAAGGATTGATTGAATATGTCCGTAAACACACCAGCCAGCTGGTCTGCGCATGTTCTGAGGACGCGGCTGGGGATGCCGTCTGGGCCTGCAGCCTTGCGAGGGTTAACACGTTTAAATATTTTACTCACCACGGCTGCAGTGAAGGAGAGTCCGCTGGTTTTGGTTGCGGGCCGTGTCAGTGGCACTGTATTGTCCTCAAAGCGGGCAAAAAAGTGATTTAGTCTGTCTGGGAGCAAGACATCCTGGTCCGCGACGGGGCTGGTTTTCTTTTTGTAACACCTCTTGTGTCTGAGCCGTTTGAATTGTGACTCTACTTTGTCTCTATACTGAAGCTTAGCTTGTTTGATTGTCTTGCGGAGGGAATAGCTACACTGTTTGTATTCGGTCATGTTTCCGGTCACCTTGCCCTGGTTAAAATATGGGCTTTCAGTTTCACACGAATGCTGCCATCAATCCACGGTTTCTGGTTTGGGAATGTTTTAATCGTTGCTATGGGAATGACATCGTCAATGCACGTTCTAATGAACTCAGCGTATACGTCAATGTTGTTGTTGGAAGCAATGTAGAACATATCCTTCTCTGTCTGATCTCAATTCTCAAACCCAACACACCTCCACGTTTAACATTCTGAGACTCTGAAACGACGTCAGGTTTAGCTAAACATACAGCTCACACAACTCCATGTTACATTCCATCTGTTTGGTCGACACAGGGGATTGACAGCAATTAAAGTATCTACAGTACACATTCAAACAACCATAGGAGACTGCCAGAGGAACAATAGTCACAGTGGGCCTTGTCGCTTCATCTCATCATTACCATTTATACAAACTAGTCTCTCTATCAAATGTAGTCAAAAATCAGCAAGTCTTATTTTATACACTGCCCTTCATATCAAAAGGAATATGTCATGATATAGATGTGTAGATGTAGTATTTAAAGCACTAATACTGCTTTTGTAAGTTAGGTACTTAGGGTCAGAATAACAGTCAGCATGTTGCTTCATAAAAATACACAACAAGATAAGACAGTGAACAAATCTATATGTCTGCCCTGAATAAGATCTGCAACGGCTACTGAATTACTGCATGTGAGCAGGGAACATTTTGTCACAGCTTTTAATAGAAATTGGACAGGCAGAGACATCTAGTGGTTCTTCTTAGACACATTCACTCTTAATGAGTAAGAGTATTACCATAGAAAACACATATAACATTGAATTGATTTAAATTAAGGGACCATATGCCAAGAATCAATATTTTTGGGACAAAGTTTGATTGTTGGGAATTGGGAGGACTTTTTCAAAACATACATTTTCATTATGTATCAGAGGAAAACACTTGTCTCTGTGTTTCTTATTTTCAATCAGTTGCATCTGAAAGACGAATACACAATTACACATTAATTAATGCATTTATAATTATTACGATAGTAATTATTATTACTGTTTATTAGAGATAAAACAATCTATTAATCACGATCTATAGATCACTATATTAATAGAGGCAAACTTTGCTTACCCACTGGTGATAGAACTAGCTGCAGTTTATAACTATTTACAGTTGAAGTCGAAAGTTTACATACACTTAGGTTGTAGTCATTAAAACTCGTTTTTCAACCACTCCACAAATGTCTTGTTAACAAACTATAGTTGTGGCAAGTCAGTTAGTATGCTGTTTCCTCCAGCATCTTCATAAGGTCCTTTGCTGTTGTTCTGGGATTGATTTGCACTTTTCGCACCCAGGTAAGTTCATCTCTAGGAGACAGAACGTGTCTCCTTCCTGAGTGGTATGATGGCTGCGTGGTCCCATGGTGTTTATACTTGCGTACTATTGTTTGTACAGATGAACGTGATACCTTCAGGCATTTGGAAATTGCTCCCAAGGATGAACCAGACTTGTGAAGGTCTACAATTCTTTTTCTGGGATATTGGCTGATTTCTTTTGATTTTCCCATGATGTCAAGCAAAGAGGCATTGAGTTTGAAGGTAGGCCTTGAAATACATCCACAGGTACACCTCCAATTTACTCAAATGATGTCAATTAGCCTATCAGAAGCTTCTAAAGCCATGACATAATTTTCTTGAATTTTCCAAGCTGTTTAAAGCCACAGTCAACTAAGTGTATGTAAACTTCTGACCCACTGGAATTGTGATACAGTGAATTATAAGTGAAATGCTGCAACATCGAGAGCATGGTTGCATCACTGCCTGGTATGGCAATTGCTTGGCCTCCGACCGCAAGGCACTACCGAGGGTAGTGTGTACGGCTCAGTACATCACTGGGGCTAAACTGCCTGCAATCCAGGACCTCTACACCAGGTGGTGTCAAAGGAAGGCCATAAAAATTGTCAAAGACCCCAGCCACCCCAGTTATAGACCGTTCTCTCTACTACCGCATGGCAAGCGGTACCAGAGTGCCAAGTCTAGGACAAAAAGGCTTCTCAACAGTTTTACCCCCAAGCCATAAGACTCCTGAACAGGTAATCAAATGGCTACCCAGACTATTTGCATTGTGTGCCCCCCCAACCCCTCTTTTACGCTGCTGCTACTCTCTGTTTATCATATATTCACATTCACTTTAACTATACATTCATGTACATACTATCTCAATTGGCCCGACCAACCAGTGCTCCCGCACATTGGCTAACCGGGCTATCTGCATTGTGTCTCACCACCCATCAACCCCTCTTTTTACGCTTCTGCTACTCTCTGTTCATCATATATGCATAGTCACTTTAACAATACCTACATGAACATACTACCTCAATAAGCCTGACTAACCAGTGTCTGTATGTAGCCTCGCTACTGTATATAACCTTGCTACTGTATATAACCTCTCTACTGTACATAGCCTCGCTACTGTACATAGCCCCGCTACTGTATATAACCTTGCTACTGTTTTTCACTGTCTTTTTATTGTTTTTTATTTCTTTACTTACCTATTGTTTACCTAATATCATTCTTGCACTATTGGTGAGAGCCTGTAAGTAAGCATTTCACTGTAAGGTGTACACCTGTTGTATTCGGCGCACATGACAAATAAACTTTGATTTGAAATAATCTGTGTAAACAATTCCTGGAAACATTTCTTGTGTCATGCACAAAGTAGTTGTCCTAACCGACTTGCCAAAGCTATAGTTTTTAACAAGAAAAAAACGAGTTTTAATGATTCCAATCTAAGTGTATGTAAACTTCCGACTTCAACTGTGTATACCTGATTTGATTCCCTTCAATTCAAATGTATGCCAACCCTGAGGCCTAAATCCAACCCTAAAATGAGATGAGGATCCCACTGCATTCAATGCATAGGCGATCCAATTAACTTTAATTTACAGTTTTACTCTGTGTTCAAGTAGACATAGTTATCAATAGTTTGTTTCTTTGTTGCTATTGTTACGTTTCGAACACACCGACAGAAAATAGTACTCAGCATCATCTGGATATGTATGCAACAAAGAAATCAACATTCACCTTCTGCTGCCATTTCTGTCAAGCCGTATACACATAGTTTGACGCATGCGTTTGATAAATCCAACATCTGCACCACACCGAACGCACTGCAACTGCCTCTGCAGCGCAATGCTGCAAGGCAAACACAGTGTTACATTGTAAATGAATGTACCAAAATGCAATGATGCTGTCAGTGTGTTCGAAGCATTAGCCATTCAAAATGTACAGGCCGACAGTGTTAATTTTGTTGTGAGGTAGCCTTAATATAAAAAGTCTAAGCCATTGGGGGGAGGGTTCTACAAAGCTAACATATGGAATTGTTTTAAGACGGTCATGCCATCGATCATTTAGCTATTTGATTTAGAATTTTAGGACCCCTTTAGGTATCCCAAAAAAGGAAATGATTTGATAAAATCTTGAATTTGCCCTTTACTACTATAGCCCATAGACCCACATTGAATTACACAGGAGGTTGGTGGAATCTTAATTGGGGAGGACAGGTTTGTGGTAATAGCTGGAGCAGAATCAGCGGAATGGTATCAAATACATCAAGCATTTGCTCCGTTCCAGCCATTATTATGAGCCGTCCTCCCCTCAGCAGCCTCCACTGATTGAATAACAGATTCAAAAAATGTATCATAAGGAATAAGATTTTGAAGTGTCTGTCCTCTAGGAGATATAATAAAGCTCAATTATTTTTTAATATTTTTTTTACACATAATTAACTCCTTATTTTTGTTGGCACAAAACTACCTCCATACTTCTATTAATTTGTATTGGTTAGCTTCAGACGACAGTCTCATATTTCCTTTGTGAGATTATCATCTTCCCATAGAGTGGTCATATTAGTTGTGTAGGCCAAACCATTCGGACGGTACAGTTGTTTTCCTGAGAAGACCCATTTTCAGGATGGCTCATGGTCTGACAAATACTACTGTAGCTCAGCCAACTTCCTCCGCAGATGAGGAAGGCTGACATAGGCGGATGCAGTGGATTGCGACACAGCCCATGCAAGAAAACAGATACTGTATCTTACAACAGGTGTAAACCTTTTTTATTTTTTATTTTATTTCACCTTTATTTAACCAGGTAGGCCAGTTGAGAACAAGTTTTCATTTACAACTGCGACCTGGCCAAGATAAAGCAAAGCATTGTGACAAAAACAACAAACACAGTTACACATAAACAAACGTACAGTCAATAACACAATAGAAAAAGTAAAAAATCCATGTACAGTGTGTGCAAATGTAGAAGAGTAGGGAGGTAGGCAATAAATAGGCCATAGAGGCGAAATAATTACAATTTAGCATTAACACTGGAGTGATAGATGTGCAGATGATGATGTGCAAGTAGAAATACTGGGGTGCAAAAGATTAAGAGGGTAAGTAATAATATGGGGATGAGGTAGTTGGGTGTGCTATTTACATATGGGCTGTGTACAGGTACAGTGATTGGTAAGCTGCTCTGACAACTGATGCTTAAAGTTAGAGAGGGAGATATAAGACTCCAGCTTCAGTGATTTTTGCAATTCCTTCCATTCATTGACAGCAGAGAACTGGAAGGAAAGCGGCCAAAGTACGTGTTGGCTTTGGGGATGACCAGTGAAATATACCTGCTGGAGCTTGCTAGCGTGCTACGGGTGGGTGTTGCTATGGTGACCAGTGAGCTGATATAAGGCAAGGCTTTACCTAGCAAAAACTTATAGATGACCTGGAGCCAGTGGGTTTGGCGACGAATATGTAGTGAGGGCCAGCCAACGAAAGCATACAGTTTGCAGTGGTGGGCAGTAAATGGGGCTTTGGTGACAGAACGGATGACATTGTGATAGACTACATCCAGTTTGCTGAGAAGAGTGTTGGGGGCTATTTTGTAAATGACATCGCCGTGAAATGAAATAAAATCAAATGTATTTATATAGCCCTTCTTACATTAGCTGATATCTTAAAGTGCTGTACAGAAACCCAGCTTAAAACTCCAAACAGCAAGCAATGCAGGTGTAGAAGCACGGTGGCTAGGAAAAACTCCCTAGAAAGGCCAAAACCTAGGAAGAAACCTAGAGAGGAACCAGGTTATGAGGGGTGGCCAGTCCTCTTCTGGCTGTACCGGGTGGAGATTATAACAGAACATGGCCAAGATGTTCAAATTTTCATAAATGACCAGCATGGAAAAATAATAATAATCACAGTAGTTGTCGAGGGTGCAACAAGTCAGCACCTCAGGAGTAAATGTCTTCATTAAGAGTATCTCTACTGCTCCTGCTGTCTCTAGAGAGTTGAAAACAGCAGGTCTGGGACAGGTAGCACGTCCGGTTAACAGGTCAGGGTTCCATAGCCGCAGGCAGAACAGTTGAAACTGGAGCAGCAGCATGGCCAGGTGGACTGGGGACAGCAAGGAGTCATCATGCCAGGTAATCCTGAGGCATAGTCCTAAGGCTCAGGTCCTCCGAGAGAGAGAAAGAAAGAGAGAATTAGAGAGAGCATACTTAAATTCACACATGACACCGGATAAGACAGGAGAAGTGCTCCAGATATAACAGACTGACCCTAGCCCCCCGACACATAAACTACTGCAGCATAAATACTGGAGGCTGAGACAGGAGGGGTCAGGAGACACTGTGGCCCCATCCGATGATACCCCCGGACAGGGCCAAACAGGCAGGATATAACCCCACCCACTTATCCAAAGCACAGCCCCCACACCACTAGAGAGATATCTTCAACCACCAACTTACCATCCTGAGACAAGGCCGAGTATAGCCCACAAAGATCTCCGCCACGGCACAACCCAAGGGTGGGCGCCAACCCAGACAGGAAGATCACGTCAGTGACTCAACCCACTCAAGTGACACACCCCTCCTAGGGACGGCATGGAAGAGCACCAGTAAGCCAGTGACTCAGCCCTTGTAATAGGGTTAGAGGCAGAGAATCCCAGTGGAGAGAGGAGAAACGGCCAGGCAGAGACAGCAAGGGCGGTTCGTTGCTCCAGAGCCTTTCCATTCACCTTCACACTCCTGGGCCAGACTACACTCAATCAGATGAGTATTCAGTAAAGACTTAAAGGTTGAGACCGAGTCTACGTCTCTCATATGGGTAGGCAGACCATTCCATAAAAACTGAGCTCTATAGGAGAAAGACCTGCCTCCAGCTGTTTGCTTAGAAATTCTAGGGACAATTAGGAGGCCTGTGTCTTGTGACCGTAGCGTACGTGTAGGTATGTACGGCAGGACCAAATCGGAAAAATAGATAGGAGCAAGCCCATGTAATGCTTTCTAGGTTAGCAGTAAAACCTTGAACTCAGCCCTTGCCTTAACAGGAAGCCAGTGTAGGGAGGCTAGCACTGGAGTAATATGATCACATTTTTGGGTTCTAGTCAGGATTCTAGCAGCCATATTTAGCACTAACTGAAGTTTATTTAGTGCTTTATCCGGGTAGCCAGAAAGTAGAGCATTGTAGTAGTCTAAACTAGAAGTAACAAAAGCATGGATGAATTATTCTGCATCATTTATGGACAGAACGTTTCAGATGTTACGTAGATGGAAAAAAGCTGTCCTTGAAACAGTCTTGATATGTTTGTCAAAAGAGAGATCAGGGTCCAGAGTAACGCCGAGGTCCTTCACAGTTTTATTTGAGACGACTGTACAACCATCAAGATTAATTGTCAGATTCAACAGAAGATCTCTTTGTTTCTTGGGACCTAGAACAAGCATCTCTGTTTTGTCCAAGTTTAAAAGTAGAACGTTTGCAGCCATCTACTTCCTTATGTCTGAAACACAGGCTTCTAGCAAGGGCAATCATGTTTCATTGAAATGTTCAGCTGTGTGTCATCCGCATAGCAGTCCATCCATCGCGCAGGAAAATAGTTTAAAGAACTCCTCCATGGGCATCCTGAGTGGCACAGTGGTCGAAGGTGCTGCGCTGCAGTGCTAGCTGTGCTCCTAGAGATTCTGGGTTCGAGTCTAAGCTCTGTCGCAGCCGACCACGACCGGGAGACCCATGGGGCGGTGCAAAATTGGCCCAGCTTCGTCTGGTTTAGGGGAGGGTTTGGCCGGCAGGGATGTTCTTGTCCCATCACACACTAGCAACTCCTGTGGCGGGCCTGCCTTCTATATTAAGCGGGCATTGTGTCAAGAAGCAGTGCAGATTGGCTGGGTTGTGTTTCAGAGGACGCACGGCTCTCGACCTTCGCCTCTCTCTCTCTCGAGTCCTTACGGGAGTTGCAGCAATGGGACAAGACTGTAACAACCAATTGGGTAGAAAAAATATATAATATTATATAAAAGATATATTAAAACAAAAAAATAACTTCTCCATGCCTTAGGTTGTCTGTTGAAGTGGACTCAGATAAATGCTTAAAAAAGCATTACTAGTTGCATAAACACATGACATAAGTGATATTCACAATTTGAAGATTATCTTTAGCAAATTACTAAAACCATGTCACTTTCGGGTCTTTGTAATGCACTTCCCACATCGCAATGACTGGGTAAAAGCCAATTTATGCTTGATCCAAAATGTTTTTGGAGGCTCCATATGGAGTGTGACACAATTGGAGTCTGGTGGCATGCGGAGGCCAAATTGAGCTCCATACCGCATTGCCGTGCGCCTCCCATTTTTTTTTAGAAGGCTGAGTGTCTGCATAGCTCAGTGTAGTTCCGCATTGACATGATTGGTTGACGGTAGGAGTGGGTGGGGATTCTGTATAAACACAAACTCACTTCCTTGACAACTTCCTTCACAACAGCTCCGTACTGTTCGGCGAAGCGCACGAAATATGAATGCCCCGACATCTGCAAAGGCCATATCACCATAAATGCTACATGGCCAATGCACACCTGGGATTGACCATGTGGTGCGTTTTATGCTTGATCCGAAAATGTGTTCGGAAAAGGGTGCGACGCAATGGCGGAGTCTCCATAGTCACACAGATGTCAAATTGAGCTCCGTACCCCATCGCCGTGCAAATTTTGCAGCGCCCTTTAAGGACCTAAAATACCAGGAGCAGCTGGCATTGGAGTATGAATGCCAAGCATGGGAGCTGGTGTGACTGACATAGGGCTCCGTTCAACTCCTTCTCGCCCTTCCACCTGTTGTAAACTCTTCACAATTGTGTTATGTAGTTGTCGCTGAGTAGACTACTACTCTGAAGATTTGTATTTTTTCTCTCAAATTAACTTTTGATTAAATAATATAACATCTTCCCAACGTTGTTTAGCATTATCTAGTCCAAATATGGCATGATTCCACTATCTATCTATTTGCATTAACTTTCAAATAGTGCCTTTTATTTTGAAGGCGAACCACAAATGCCACTATTATGGATCATCTTTATTGTGGCTAGCTTCACATATGTCGGAGGGCGCTCTATTGCATGTATTGTCCGTTTGGGAGTTGCCTCCGTAGTAACAGTCCAGCCCCCTGAAAACAAACCATATTTGAATAACAATCCAGTATAGATATGGCGGAGTTGTAACTTTTGACTATACAATGTTTTTTCTAACGAGTTCTAAGCGTTGAAAGATGTTACAGATGTGATCGCCTACCGTCCAATAAATCAGTGGAGCTCGGTCAGATAAACTGGAATTTTTCAATAGAAACTCCTCCTACAGACTACATTGATTCAACGTCGTATAATGATACATACATAATTCGTCCTGTTTCGTCTGAGGTACGAAGGAAATCGTCCCTTTGGCCGCAACAAACGGTATAATTTTCATACAAGGATTATATTGCGAACACGGGATTCAGTTTCAGGAATATAGGTCATTGTGTCTGCATAATAGCCTGCTCACTATAACAGTTTAGCGTTGCTTCCATTGGAAGTGTAGTCAGTTGGGGAAAACCTCGTGCTACCGCTACAAAGTGATACGAACGCGGATTTTTATTCAGCACGGGTAAGCAAATGGGACATAGATTATCATTTTCATACATTACAATATGTATAAAGGATTTTACAATTACGATTTGTTTTAAAGAGCTCTTGTGATGAGAAGGCCAGGGATGTGGGTCCTTCGATTTTAGGGCTTTTGTCTCGTGCCTGCTGTGTGCCTACTATAAAAACAATTGTAATGATTTGCCACCACATAAGGATAATATCGAGCATATCGGAACTTGGAATTTAACCTAAATGTATGAAATATAGTTATGTCTGTTGATTATTGTCAACCATACCTAGTGTTGTCCTCGCTCCTAAATTCCCTTTGCATACGTAGCCTATGCATCGTGGCCATGTCATTGAAAATGTCACCAATATCAAATTACTCTACTTTCGAAGCATGTGAAAACTATTGTAGCCACATATTCGCAATGCTTTTGGAGTAGTCTAATGTTGAAATATAATAAATAACATAATTTTTGTCCATCACAATAAGTAGCATTGTTATTGTCATCAATTACAGCCTCCAAATAGGAATACCTATTTATTCCTGGAGTGTGAGAATGGGTACATTTGAGTAATTTAGCAAACACTCTTATCCAGAGCTACTTACAGTAGTGAGTGCATATATTTGAGTACTTTTTCGTACTGCGTAAGACTATTCACCAGTGGCTAATTACAGTAGCCAGTTTGAACTACACATCATAAACATATTTGATCTAGAATAGCTCAAAGACACCAACTTTCCAGGAAAGAAAAGCAACCCTAACTTTTCCTACAAATATAGCTACTTAGTCATGACTCCAGGATAAGGTTATTGAATAATAGATGGTTATTATGGTTTGTATAATTGCCTGAATAACTCAGATGCACTACATGAAAGCTTGTGAGAGATATGTACACTAAACCAGGGTATCCCAAGTGGCACCCTATTCACTATGTAGTGAACTACCTTGACAAGTGCACATAGGGCTCTGGTCAAAAGTAGTGTGCGTTGTAGGTAATAGGGTGCAGTTTGTGACAATCAATGCTAATATGCCAGTGGGTGGCTCATTACTGTGCAGTAGGTCAGAGTTTGCTGCATTGCAATCTACTAATGGGTTTCAAATGTTTCCCCACACTGTTTTGGCCAGCGACCATGTAAATCTATCATTCGGCTGTGTTTGGAATTCAAAAATATGCTGAGAACAGATTTGACCAAAATGATATGATGATGTACTGCAGTGGTTTATGTATCGTTCAGTTAAGACAAGACAGTCCAGATGGGTAATCCTCCCAATACTGCAAAACAAGCCATTTTATTACTGTGTTTAAGGCTAATAGAATATATTACAACAGTTCACACGTCATTCTTCATAGCCTCATACCATAGACTAACAAAATGGTTCTTGGACATTATTTTTGTTCTGACATAGTAATAAGGTATGTCTTGATTCCTTATTAGTGGATGATTTGTTTGTCAATACGATTGTCAATATTGAGCTAGTTGCTACTTATCTATAGTGTTGACTTGTTCTTATATCTTTGTCCTCATTACAGAACATGGGCCCAGAAGGAAATGTTTGAGAGAGGTACCTTTGATTTCTAGAAAGGTAAAGCATCTTGGTGTTTCGTTGTGTCAGTTGGCTTGTAATTGACAGGGATGACAGTGCTGTATGCTAATTTGTATGCGTGTGTGAATTGTGTGTGATCATCTAATGATTATTATGTGCATCACCTGCTTTGCTATAACCTATATGTTTACTTTTCAGACTGCAGGGGGGAACTTGCCAGTATGGAGGCTACCAACATACTGCCCATTCTGAAGAAACGCCTAGCCTTCTTGTCAGGTAATAATATCCTCCAGTCAGTCAAAGCTGTTTATCTTTACTGTTGACAGAGATGGCTTCTTGGAATGATCCGCACTGCATTTACATTGCTAAGCTTAACATTACATTTACCAGTGATCATCTTTACATAGAAATGCCCAACAGTAGTGCCAGAATCTACTATTACTACTTTACCTTTGTCCTCGTGCAACTGGCTCAAGCACTATTTGTGCTGCTTATTGAACATTCCCAGTCAGTGAAATAAGCGTACAGCAGTGAGAGCCAGCATTATCAAGGAAGTGGAGGCAGGCAGAGTTCACTAAAAAGTAACTTGAAGTTATGCATGCTCGTATAATTCCCAGGATTGTGAAGCTTTGTGTGTACCCCACATCTAGCTCTCATTTTCACCAAGTTGCTTAATCATTATAGGTGTGCAAGGGAACAACCATTTGAAGTTGCTGTGTTATTGGTGTGCTCATCATCCCTCTCTAGCCTCTGAAGGGAGTGTAGTGTTAGTCCTTGGTCTAGGAGTGTAGTGTTAGTCCTTGGTCTAGGAGTGTAGTGTTAGTCCTTGGTCTAGGAGTGTAGTGTTAGTCCTTGGTCTAGGAGTGTAGTGTTAGTCCTTGGTCTAGGAGTGTAGCTAGTCCTTGGTCTAGGAGTGTAGTGTTAGTCCTTGGTCTAGGAGTGTAGTGTTAGTCCTTGGTCTAGGAGTGTAGTGTTAGTCCTTGGTCTAGGAGTCTAGTAGCGAGTCCTTGGGTGGTCTGATAAACCCCCCTCTCTATTCTTGGCTCTGGCAGGCAGTGTGTCGTGATAATAGCCTGTTGTTCTGTTCTGTCCTGCCTGCTGCTGACAGAATGAGGTTTCTCATCTTGTTGATGATGCTGATTTGAAGGTCACAGCACCAGGGCTGCGTCAGGGAGGGACTCTGTGTTCAGATACTGTTGAAGGTCTCATTGACTTACTAGGTACTAGATACACAACAAAATGAATGCTTGTGGCATTAGAATAGATCTTTATTCTTGTTACACTAAAGTCTAATGAAATACTAGCTAATAGTTAATTTCACAAATTGATAAATATGGATTTTCTTTCTTGTTTGCTTCAAAGAGAACAATGTTTTGGATTGAGCTGCTGTACTGCATACACTCACACACGTTTAGTTTGAGAGTAAATGGGGTTTCTCTTGAGATCCAATTTCACATTTTGGCAAAATAATAGTTTAGACAATAAAATAAAGAAATGTGCCGGTGAGCATAATTTAAAGACTTCTGTTAGTTAGTTTTTTTCTAGACTAGTAAAAGTCTCCAATAGACACAGATTCCTGTCAGGAAAATCACAACAATCAACTATGTGGTTTCCTGTGTTTAGAGTCTTACACATATAAAAGAAAGAACAAAGCAGCTACTTTGTCACTTCCCTGAATGAAATCTGACTACCTGACTAACACTGGCTTGAAAGAAGACTGACTTTGACAAATAGTTGTTGCTTTTATGTCACTGACTCCTAGTGGACACAAAACTAAGTTTGACGAGAATACTGTTGCTTTTGCTCCTTTAACCCTGACATGTGGCACTAGAGACTCCTTTGGTTCATCCCCTTATCATTATACAGATGTGTTACGAGGAACAAAACGATGTAGCAGGAGCTTTTGAGTCAGAGGGTATGTCCCAGATGGGACCCTATTCCGTATATAGTGCACTACTTTTGACCAAGGCCAATAGGACTGTGGTCAAAAGTAGTGCACTACATAGAGACTAGGGCATAATTTGGTACACATCCAGGGGCAGAGCTCCCTCCATCATTACCGCTGTCCGTGGCGTTTACAAGACACTACTCCTTTAACAGATGATTCTTGGCCGGCCGTACTTGGAATACTTGGTTCTGCCCGACCTTCTCCAAAGTCTACCATTATATGACTGTTATTTACACACAGTCCTATTTATACACACTTTTTAGTGTGCATTCTTTGAAAATTGATTGTTTAATGACTTGTACGGTGAATCAGTGTAGATACCATAGAATTAGAAGGAATAAAATGGCCTTGGAACCTCTGACCATGGAAATTTGACTGGCACACTCATGGGTACGCCCACTACGGTAGATACACTAGGTCTCTCTTGCAAAATAACATTTATCTCAGTGAGACTAATCTGTATAAATAAAGAGGAATAACAGTTATTGTTCTGGTTGTTTCACATTCACAGGAGGCAAGGACAGACGCAGTGGACTGATCCTAACCATTCCACTATGTACAGAACAGACCAGTATGGAGGAGCTCAGCTCCACGTTGGACTATCTCCTCGGCATCCCCAGGCAAGAATCAATCACTGGCACACACTGTATTATCACCACTGACTTATAAAGATCTAGATACATTCAACTGGGGTTTCAATTGGATAGCATGCTTTTTGGGAGCATGTTCTAGTAGATCCTTCAAACAATCCTTAAAAATAAATAAATAAATCATGGTCCTTTATTATTTACAGTTCAATGGATCATTGTATTCATCATGTCCAAATACCACATACACAGCAGCTTGATTTGGAAATACTTACCACTATTATTTAATTAGGCAGAGAGCATTGCTTGTTAAGGTGGTCTACTTTTATTAGCCCATGGAATGTGAGCACAGAGCCTGTCCTTTATCTGGCTGACATTCTATTATTCTCATATTGATCTGTAGGCCTCTAAAAGGGATTTTGGCTCCATTGCTTTTGAAAATGCACTTGCATAGCAACAGTATTGGACGTTCATTAGACTGTATTCTATTTGGATTGAGCTACTTCTGCTACGTGGGTGTGGTGTGGGAGAGAAGACCAAAAGTTAAGGAAGATCATGCTATGTTAGCTTGTGACTTCTGCATAATGATCACACAATTTCTGATCTGTATTCATCTCGGCTTTATGGTCCTGTCTGGCTCAGTTAGTAAGAACATGGCGCTACGGTTGTGGGTTCCCAGTGGGATGCTTTCCTCATCTACGTATCTGATGTCTTCTATTGACCTATACTGGGATCCTTGGTGTCAAATTCATGGAACAAGAGCACACATTATTACAGGTAGACACACAATCACCATATTTCTCTTGTCTTCTCTCTTCAGTGACAAGTGCAAAGCAAGAGGCTTCACAGTCATCGTGGACGGACGAAAGTCACAGTGGAACATCGTGAAGACTGTGGTACTGATGTTGCAGGTAGGAACTGATAAAAGAAGGGGTTCATGTTGCTGGTAGGACACAGAGAATCAGCACAGTGTTCCTTTTAGGATAAAAGCACGGTTTACCCCACACTGCATTGAGACGAGAGGTCCATATTTCTGTGTATCAAGCGGAGGAACGCCTGTCAAAAACATGGCACCTACACCTCATTTCAATCTGCAGTCTTTATCTCCTACTGCATTTGCAATGTATAGAGGATTACAGTCATATGTACAGTAGTGAGTACTAATAACATCCTCTACAGTTTGACAGCATGATGACTCATGTAGGTCAGTCAGTCACTATTGTCTCTGTTGTACTTTACTTTCTCCTGACTGTTTCTATGCAGTCTGCTATAACACACCCAGGCTAGATAAGAAGACGATGCCTTGCTTTGTTGTATTAGAAAAAGACTAGTGGCGGGTGAGGATGTAGAAATGCTTTAACATGATGTGTTCTGTTCCCAATGGCCTATTTAACAATGTTCAGTAGGTTTAACCCTTTAAAACCCACCACTCTCTATTTATAAGGATCCTAATGAATATTCATGAGTGTAATGATTAATTAGCGCAGTATAGAGGAGCATATGTCCGAGTGAGAAGCAGATGCGGGCATGA